>NW_024962282.1:501386-545241 GCF_019238085.1 Lagopus leucura
AAAAAAAAAAAAAAAAAAAAAAAAAAAAAAAAAAAAAAAATCAAAACCCAGCTACTCATCCCCTCATCACAGGAAACAAGAGCATGTAATTCTGCCAGCTGGAACACATGAAAACATAATTTGTTTTCGGTGTCCTTTCTGCACAGTGTTGTTCCCCCACATTGCAGACACAGACTTTCCTGTACAGATCTCCGTATTTCCTTCTGGATCCCTAAAGCCATGGACAGGGCAGGAGTGCCTGACTGCTCCTGTAAAACAGGAGAAGGCCATATTTCAGCAGCATATTCTCCACCTGAGTCAGAAAGGGAGGAGAGCTCAGCAGCTGAAGGGAAAATCCCTGAGCCTGAATGAGACTGGCAAACCTAGAAGGAAGGGTCTGGTTCCTTTGGAATGAATTGCAGGCCAGGGAGGGAAGAGAGAGAGATGATTTTCCTTCTTTCCTAGAAAACTGTGAGGTAAGAAGAAAACAAGAGGAGTTCAGCTGGGTTGCTGAAGAGCCTGAAGTTCACGCTGCAGGTAGATTTACCTCATTAACTGGCTCATGATTTAGGGAACAGAAGCTATAGGATGTGTGTAGGCACTTAACCACAGGAAGGAGCCACACAGTACCAGGATGTCAGCATCCAGCACAGAAAGTTCTAATGAAAAGCAGTGCTGGAGATTGGACAGACAGGCTGCACAGATAGGCTGCAGTTTCCCTGGCACCTCACCACGATCTATGCTGCCCAGTGACAGGATCTTTGCATTTGAGTATCCACTACAAAGTACTCGAAAGCACAAAAGATATTCACGTCTAAACAACATCTCAGCATAAATCTTCCTGCCATCGTTAGGTCTTACGGCAAAGATCCATTTTTACGTATTTAGGCCCGATGAAAAGGGAAAGAAAAAAAGAAGAATAGGGCTGAAAGAGTTAAAGAGTTTATTGTGCATTTACACATTTCTAGGGATCATCTTTCAACAATGGCAGTCAAATCAGCATGTAGTCTTAATTTTCTATGGTCGAACCTTGAACGTGAATCATTATATTACAATGTACTTATTGATTTCAACAGGAAGAAAATTAAGCCCAGAAAATCAGGTTAGGAACCTGAAACTGGGCTGAGGAAAATGGAATTTTTCTGGTACTGCAAATCTCTTATGTTATGTAAAGTACATCAGAATTTTAAATACGAGATTTGACCATTTGGAAAATATTCTTATCATTTTGAAACCCACCAGAGATGGGACAATGTCAATGACCTGAAAATCTGATTAGTGCTTGTGCTTTGAATTTAAAAAAATGTATTATTTCACATATTATATATAATATCCAGTTTTACCTACTTGTATAAACAGGCATGTACATAAAATGAAAGGTGTTTCGGTGAACTATTTGATGGGAACAAGGAGGAAATCCCTGCGAGTGCTGAAATTTTAGTTCTGGAAGTCTATTATTATCTGCATTGCTGCAGCTTTCAGACAGTTCGCAAAGGAGACTGGCACACTGGGGCACCATGGACAAATATTTGTATGTATCTATTTATATAAGTAAAAAGAAGATCTGTTCTGCCTTCTCTGTGTTTTTATAGCCTTTGTTGAGAGTGGCAGCCGAGCCACCTGAGGACATGACCCACTATTTAAGCAGGCCTGAGCACTGGCACTACCAGCAAAATTTCCAAGGTGGTCTCCAGCCACCTCTCATCCAAATTAATTAGAAGAGATTTTGCTTGAATTCCATGTCCTGTAAAAACTTCTTAAAGGGTTCTGGATTTTCTTACACAGAACAGTATGTGGCAGATATTAACTACTTTGAGCTCCAAATGGCATGGTAACAGATCCAGTGAGCAACCAGCAAGTCACATTTCTGTGAGTAAGCATTCAACTCAATGAAATTCCCAGCTTATTACAAATACATCAGGATTAGCTGTGTCAGAGAAGATGGAAATTACTTTGTTAAATGCTCACAAGAGATCAAGGATGCTGGTAACACGTGGGTGAAAAACATTCCCATGGTGCTACTAGCTCTGATTTACATGAAGCAGATTTATCTGGGCAAACAGAAAAGGTTAATAAAAATATGTTCTGCCTGTTCCAGGCAGCTTGAACTAGAATATGCAAGTACTTGAAATAACAAACATTTCATTGAGCAGAAGACAAACTGCAGAAAGACTGGGAAATCAATTCAGATTTCCAGTCTGCTCATGGGCTTTATCTCCAGGCCATACCCTCTATGCCTGGCCAGCAGCCCTGCTGCTTGCATGTGATGCTCCCTGCTGCCAGCAGTGCCTCCACGTCCCCCAGGAGAGTGGCTCTTCCATGTCACAACACCAAAGCCTGTGTGTACTGCACACTAGGTCCCCACCAGCCCTCATACAAGGGCAGAAAACACTCAGGACAAAAACAAAGAGGTGAAATACATCCTGTTCAATTCCACGCTAGAAGCAGGTTTTGTTGAAAACATATATAATTATTAAAGTTTTAAATTTCTGTACATTTCACTGTAGCCAAAGAAAAATGCATTTATGAGATACATACAGCCTTAAAAAAAAAAACAAAAAAAACCACACAGTGGTGGATGATGCAAACCCAGAGAAAATGACACTACAAGAACGCTCTCAGTTACACAAGAAAAGGAAGAATTTCATTTAAGCTGCAAATCTCATCTTGTAAGTGACCAGATGGCACTAAACTGGCACAGATGACATTAAACTGTTCAAGTTAAATTGAAATCTAAACTACATCTGGGCAAAGCACTTCAATTCTGCTCTTAACAGCTCCGTTGTTACTCCGGAGTTGATTTCATGGTTGCTTGGGAGCGAGCTCTTTGCACTGAAGTCAATGGTAATTAATAAATTAATACATAAAACTGCCTTATAGAAAAGAAAAAAAAACAAAAGACAAAAAACCAACAAACAAGCAGTTTCACCAATCACTTCCATCAAGTGATGTTCTATGTTTTTTTTTTCAAAGATAAAGCAATGACTTAACTAACAAAAATGGCATTTTCTTTGAATTTTGACTGTCTCCCTTGGGAGTTGATAGAAGGCAGCGTTAAAGGAACACCAGAGGAGGCAAGAACCGCAGGCACCCCAGGACCTGGCACACCTACACTAGCTCCAAGACAGTTAAAACAGAGCAAGAAAAACAACTGCTGATCAGGAGCTTTGCATCTGACTTAGGACAACCATCACGAAAATGAAGCTTGACACAGACAGTCAAATGTTCAAGCTTCACAGCTTGGTATGGCCAAATTGCACACAAGGCCTCTATCTCGCCTTTGAACACAACAGCACGCATTATCTGCCACGCAGTATGGCTTCCACTTAAGGCAGAAGAAAGCAATAACTGAGTTTGCCACCAATTATTCAGTCATGCATGAAGCAGAGCATCTGAAAAGTGTTGCTGCGTTCTGGAAACATACTGCTCTTATTTGATATTGCTGTATAAGCATCAAACTATTTTGTTTTAAAAGCCGTGGTAAATTTATGAATGAAACTGTGCAAGAGGGATTTAGTAACAGATCCATAGCAAGTGTTCAGTGGTCTGGACGTTGCCTGCCACCAGGGTGGCATGAAATCATTTGATAATTAGACCATGGCTACACAGGATTAGCATACCATAAAAATATAGGGCTGCATTATTTATATTTATATAACAGATGGATCTTTAAAAAGGTCGTGCATTTTTAATGAATGCAACATCATGCCAGTGTTGACAGAAGATTTAGAAGTGCTGCAACACAGCCAAACAAAGCCTAAGAACACTACTTTCCCTCTTCCCCCCTCTTGTCCCACAGTGGTCATAGAGCAGAGAAATAAATGTGAAACAGTGCTATGAATTTAATTCCAGAGATTACATCAAGTACAGCATTTATGGAGCATTAGCTTTAGGGATGCATTTACATTGTAGGTAATTATAGGACTCATACTACTGTCTACTTGAAGGATACCAGCTCTTATTTAGGTCTGCAACACAGGGTAGAAAGATTACCTACTACTATTGAAAATAGTTAAGTTCTAAAACTATTTTGAAAGAAAAGCAGCAAAAACAGAACACGTAAGGTCTATGGGGCCAGATGACACAACTCGTGAACGCTGCTAATGGATGGAGTTCCTCAGGGCACCTCTTGTACAAGAAAGGCTGAGGTTGTTTAGCCTAGAGATGACAAGGCTCCAGGAAGACCTCACTGTGGCCTTTTAGGATTTGAATTTGAAGGGATCTTATAAACAGGAGGGATACTAATTTTTTTTTACAAGTTCTGACAGTGATAAGACAATAAGGAATGGTTTAATAAAGGAGGGGAGAGTTAGGTGAGATATTAGGTGTAAATTCTTTACTCAGAGGGCAGTGAGGCCCTGGTGAGCCTGCTGCCCAGAGAAGCTGCAGATACCCAATCCTTGGAGGTGAAGCCAGGCTGGATGGAATCCTGGGCAGTCTGAGCTGGTGGATGACAATCCTGCCCAGGACAAGAGCTCCAGGATTCTAAGATTTCAAGCCAATGCTTACGCTATAAAAGTCTATAAAACAGAAGTACTTAAAATTTCACTGACAAAATCTTTTTCAGCTAGTAATGGTGATAAATGCAGTACATCTTTCCAAATTCAGCTGGACAGGTAATGAATGCAGCTAGCTGTGCCTTTCCTGCTTGAAGATTTGGCAGATGATAGCAACTTTCTTTAGCTCTGGAGATACAGAGATAATTTCAGTTTAGCTGTCATAATAAATTACTTTACCTTAAGACATACAGGAAAAGCTACATAAGGCAAAGTACATTGGGTTGCTCTGAAAGAATAATAGAATGGTTTGGGCTGGAAGGGATCTTTGAGATCACCCAGTTCCAACCCCCTGTTATAGACAGAGACACCTCCCACTAGAGCAGGTGGCTCAAAGCCCCATCCAGCATAGCCTTGAACACCTCCAGGGAAAGTGCATCCTCAACCTCATTGGGCAACCTATTCCAGTGTCTCAACACTCTCACAGTAAAGAATTTCTTCATAATATCTAGTCTAAGTCTACGCTCTTCCAGTTTAAAACCACATCCCCTCATCCTGTTGCTACACACCCCCCTATTTATTTCCATGTACAACAGATGCAAAGAGCACAACAACACTGATAGAGCAAATGCTCAGGTACAAAACCCTGACTTTCGACACAGTCACCCTTACTAGCTATATATTTTCACCAGACACAGACAACAACCTGCATGCCATCCTTGTAGACATCTGCACCAGCAAAGGAGACCCACTGTCTTCACTGCTGAAACATACCACCTACTGTCTCCAGAAATGTTCAGCAAGCATTGATGAATGTCAGTGGGTGCCATTTTCCCAGATTCACAGATCTAAGTCAGCTGATATGATCAAAACCTTGGTCAAAGTCTGCTCAGAAATCAGACCTGAGAGGATGACAGTCTGTCAGGTACTATTTCTAAACAGGTTAGATGTTAGCATCACACTGAGAGGGGATTTCCCCCCCAAATCACCCTTTGCATAGCAGCTGTTACCTCATTTGTAATTATTCATGTCTAGACACTTATACTGGGAATAAAGAAGATGGTGTGGGTAGAGAGAATGAGAATGGAATTTTCTGAATGTTGTCTGACTTCATGGACTGCATACTATTGTAAGGAGATGCAAGTTATTTAATTTGTAATTAACAGTTTACTTTAAACTATCAACTACCAGATGCCAGTATTGCCAATTAGTCAATTTACCGAGCAGCAGTATCACTAATTACATGAATCATTACTCAAGAGACTGTTACTCTGAGACCAAATAACGTACTAACAAGCTAGACAGTAAGAGTTCACATGGAAATACAGTGATACAAATTGTGCTTTTTAAAAGCCTTCCTTAATGGCCAATATTCATCACACTTGAAGTTCCAGGTGCCAAATCAATTCTATTGTCCCATGAATCAAGTTGGGTAAGCTTATTTGAAGTAACGCATGAGAAGAATATAACCCTCAGTGGTGGAGTAAAACTCTAAGGCTTGTGAAGAACACGCATCAACCCTCAGTTTCCAGAAGACTGGGGTTTGTTCACACAGCATCTAATTTCACGTTAAGCCATAAGTTCTTGATTGGGACATTAGAGATCAGGAAAGAACGAAAGGAAAACACTTCAGCACGTTTTCATTCCCCCCTCACCTTCTTCAAGGGGGCAGAGAACGAAAGAAAAGAAAAAAGTTTGCTGCCAGCTTCTAAAGAGGATGTTTCAAAATCTAGATTTGGTTTTGTTTGTTCAGGAGAAACAACTTCACAGTGCACCCTGTCAGACCTGCCAAAAGCCAGACAAGCCATTTGTTTTTACAATCTGATTAATCTGACTCCTGATGTCTGCTTCTGGAGGGTGCCTTAAAGACAACTACAAGAAAACCAGGAGGCATCAGCAGCTGGCAACTTTACCTTCCTGTTGCAGTTACCATAGGTGCAGATCTGCAGAAACTAGGTAAACCTCTCTCCCACCACCATCTAGCAGATTCAAGAACCTGGTAAGCTGCACCAGCAAGCTACTAAAATTCAGTACAGGTTTAAAAGCAAACAGATTGCTACAACAACAGTTTTTGTATTTATTTCCCTGTTGCTTTCACCACTTGAACTCAGCTTTCCTAACAAAAAAAGGTCGTATTTTCAATACCTGCCCACAGGCCCACCGGGGCAGACCTGAGGAAAGCCCCAGAGGCTACATTCCTCTCCTTAGTTTTAAAACCTGGGAGTCCCCCCCATCCTCACTCCAAAAAAATTAAAGATCAATTTAGGAAAACAAGACTCACCACAACCTTGTAGGCCACTCTCCATGCTTCTTGTGCTTAACCCGGTAGCACCTACGTCCTTATCTCCAGCCTTTCTATAGGGGCACAAGGAGGATCCAGCTGTAGCTCATCAGCCTCAGCTCCCTCACCTGCCTCAGACTGCACCTTAACCCTTTCCAGGCTGTGGCTACCAGTGCCCATCTTTCAGAAATGTAGTGAGTCCACAAGAGCAGCACAAACATGCTTTCCTGCTTTATGCTGGTTAAACTTTCCTCCCTTCCCCATGGCAGCATGGTACGCTCCAGCCTTCAACTCCACTCCTACCCTAGCTGAGGTGGCCTCCAAAACAACCCAGTATCTTCAGGACTAGCACCCAAATTCTGGTTGGTTTGTTAACTTCTAAGGCACTGTGCCCCTCGCTGGAGAACCAATTAGTATCAACATATGGCTCTCAGAAGCAAGGCAGCCCAGTGGCAGGTGAAGCTAGCCTGGAAAGCAGGGCACCTTTAATTTAGCAGAGCCCAGGAGATGCAGGTGTAACTTCTCACAGCCTTCCTGACACAGCTGTGCAGTTGCACACAGCTGAGGCAGCCCAGTCATCAGGGTGCTGGGGCCTGGCTGCACTACTAAAAAACTGGAGTTAACACCATTATGGTAGAATGTATTTATCTTCAAGAGCACAGCTTCAATGCTGCCCACCTTGGCCACTTCACCTACATAACCATAAGGCAATATAGTGCCTCCTCTAAGCAAGGGTCAGATAAACTCCTCCATCAGTTAGGGTTGCCTTTGCTTCTGAAGATGCTGAAGTACAAATAAAGCCAAATCTTTTTCCAGCTGAGTTGCTTTGTGCAAACACCAAGTAAGGTAAATACATGTGAAGGGCTTGGATTGCTTTGAACTAACCACAGACAGGCCAAGCATCTGTGAAGGAACTGAACGCTAATCAAGGGGTAAAGGGGCTTCCTCTGTCATGCCATAAGCAGTATGGATCTTTCCTCCTGTTTCTCTCAGCATAAGCCCAATGTTTACAAATCCAGAAGCAGGGACTTAACACAATGTTTATTATTTCATTCCCTAAGTGGAAACAAATCAGTGTTCGGTTATGGTTTCTGGACACCACACTCTTCTTTCTACTGTTGCTGATAGAAGCCAGTATTTACTTGCTCTCATAAGCAGCAGAGAAATGTCTGCCTCTCAAATGCCTTTCAAAGTAAGTGCCTTGTGCTGGAAGCAACGAGCATTCTACCATTAGCTTGAGCAGCAAGAGAAGGGCCCATGGAAGCATGGTGGCAAGACTAATTCTTACTTTGTTCAGTCTCTTAGTTTGGTGGTTGGCACTTTGTGCTGAGAAACACCTTACTTGAGAGCAAAAGAAGCAGCTTTCTTTTAATTCCTACCCTCTAAGTTGACATCTGCCAGTTGGTATAAAGAGTGGCTGAAGTTCATCTTCGCAATTTTGAATTTTAGGCAACTGAAGACTTGACCCAGCATCCCATAAACAGCATTTTCCTTCTCCTCAGTTTGTGGTTTTCTGAAGCGTATGCACTGCTGAAAAACAAATCAGTAAACATCGCATGTTGAATCACAATAAGCTGCTTCAGCAATGACAGAAAATTAATTGTAACAAAATAAGACTCCTTGTTGTTTATTAGATATTGTAAGAATGAAATGTACAGTATAAAAATTCATATCAAAACTGTTCACAACTGGTTTTGACAACACATTTTTCTTTGGATTAACTACACAAGCAGCTTTCTAACAAGTTCTGCTGAGATCCATTTTTACATTTTCTAATTTTAAGCATATCACTGTGCTATCTACAGTTTGATCTACAAAACTAAAGCAACTAAATTTTTGCAGCATCAGGAATGAACAGGTCAATAACATTAGCTTAGAGGGAAAAAAAAAAAAGAGTAGTTTGTTACAACAAAATGTTAATTGTTCAAATTGATCAACAGAATTGCTTTTGAAATTCCAAGTCTTATAATTGTACATTTTCAATATCAAACACTTGACATATATTGATGACAAAGTATTTCTACTTACATTTTTCTTTTAGACAAACTAATAGTCCTGCTTTTTAATTCCCTAATGAATTTTCACGTCTTTAATATTGGTGTAAAACACAGTTCATTCTGCTAAAGAAATATTGTGAATATTTCGTAAGATGCCCATTTTCATTTAAAGTATTAGCTATGTTAATGAATGTAAAATGGTTTTTATTTGCTCAATCTCTGTATTTTCAGTTTGTATCATATTGTTTAGAAAAAAGAAAACATTACTACTGATGACTAACTTAAAACTGTCTGTCTGTGCTATACATTACATGTTGGCCATACTACTTTTTACTACAATATAAAATACACTACAAAATATTGAAATTATTACCAGGGAATATTGCATACTGTTATTAATAGCAAGAATTTTTCCCTGATTAAAAAATAATATCTGTATCTTCATTTCCCATTCATACTCTATTTTGCATTAGGAAGATGATTTGAACTGAAAAATTCTTCTCATATTGTCCAATCATTTTTTCTTAGAAGACACTGAATGTATCTGCAGCATTGCAATGCATTCAAAATAGTAGACTGCTGCTAGATATACCCATGTATCAATGATTTAAAACAGGAATGGGTGCCTCAGAGCACTGGGTCAGCCTCAGAGAACAAAATAGGTGGTGTTCTTTCCCTTGAGGTGTTTCAAAAATAAATCACCTTGTAAATTGGCACATATCACAAGAACTCTTAAAATAATGCCTGTGAAGTGAAGACAAATCCCAACAAAAATGATGCAAACCCATTCTTTAGAAATAGAGGAAAGTCCAAAAATATTTTTGTTCCTTTATCTTTTAACATTAAGCTGGTAAATTTTTTTTTACAGACGTTCAAATTATCTTATGCTAGCAGCAGCTGGACTGTTTACTTTCCTTGTATTTATTTATTCTTAAGACCATTGGCAAGAACAGTCTGTAGGCTCTTGGATTGAATAGCTGACCCAGGTTGAATTACTAGTGCAATACAATTGCACAGTTCGTCTCTGCAGTCCAAGCTCCCTGCAGCATTTGCAGAATCTTGCGTATGTGTTGATGTTGTAGTTATATATACTTGCGGACGGGCACTTTCCATCACATGAAACAATGTTCACCTGGTAAAAAAATATAAAGAACATCAACAAAATTAAGCAATTAGGAAATAATATTAGGAGTTCCTAAAAAAAAAGTCTAAAGAAATTAGGCACCCCAAACCAACAGCAAAGCAATGAAAAAGTAGGTATTTATTTTGTCCTCTTATGGAATTCCACTGCAATTGAGTAATAAATAAACACTAAAGCATGTTGCCTAGATATGTCTCAACTTTCATCTCATTGAGCTTAATGATGACTTTCCTGTTGATTTCAGTAACAGCAAGTTTTGGCTATAAATACACACAAAGAAACAACTTCAGTTTTGAATTTAAAAGTATTCATAGCAACCGTGGCTTGAACATGGCACTGAATGTTCCCAACAACTTCCTACAGTATTAATTTCAGCAATATACTCATGTGGTGTTAATATGCTGGCAGCAGTAAGCAGGAATACAACGAAAAAGCCAACAATCATCACTGTGTTAAAACAGCAGGATGCCCTGTGACAGAAAAAGACACCAAAACTCGTAATTTTTTCAAGTTCAGTAACCAGGTTTTGCATTGCTGTTTGATGCATTTCTTAACACTGAGACTAAGTTTTGTGGCTGTACAACAATTCAGTCTGCAAAACGTGCTCAGTGTCACTTTGGAGGTTACAGCTGTTATGCTATACTCTTCTATTACAGCTTTTTCAGGTGCTCTTGCACATCTCACACAAGACGTCTGCACTCTTGTTACTGCTCACATTGCCTTACTGCCCAGCAAGAGGTTGGTGTCTTCCAACCATAAATCATTCAGTAGACATACAGATAGCGCCTCGTTCTTCCTATATATATCACAATATGCTCATGCTGCTGTCTAAAGATGAACTTCAGGAGCCAAGATTCCTTTCTTTGTTGGCATTTAAGATGGCATTGAAGCACTTTCCTGGGACAGACGGAAAACTAAACACATCTGCAGTAGTTTCAACTGCAGTATATCACTGGCAAGTGTCTGTTATATTAAAGTTAACTGCATCATACCCTACTAATTGCATTGTAGGGAAAGATGAGATCTAGGATTGCACTAAATTAACTTCAGCCTAGAAGTGTTCAAAAGTGGGGGAGACATACTCATTTTTCTTCTTAATTGGGAAGATGATTGCTGATAATATAAGGAAACACAGACTTCCATCTCTGTGATACAGAGAGATGCAGGCAGTAGCACCGTGAGATTTTTGTTTTCTTTCACCCTATTTTTCTTATTATCAAAGAAATTTTAATAGTTATTTACTTACTGGAGTGTTACTCCTGCAGTCATTCTTGCGGATAGTCATCCTAACAGTCACCTTTTTACAGAATTTTCCATCTTCCTTACCTGCAAAATGGGTATTGATTGAAAAAAATATGAGCTCAAACTTCTTAACATTTCAGAGATAAGAACATTCCTGAATGTGTTATGGTGTTAAGAGGCAAAGAATATACCCCATACATCTCTACAAAAGTCCTTGTGACATTAGCTGCATTGAAGTCACTGCTTTTAAAACATTCTAGTTCACTCATTAAAATACATCTCCTTGTATCTCCATTATCTTGCATCTCTGAAAGTTTTATTCTTCATTCAGAATCCTTTTACAGAGTAAGTCTATGCTGTCTTTCACAAAATTTTGTAAAACTGATCAATTACTCATGTGAAATGGCTTTTTCAAGATGCATAACCTGCATTTTCTATTAAATAAATCAAACCTTAATAGTAATAACCAAATTCCAGTGATGTAAATAAACTTTAAAATGAACACAACACCAGGATCTGAAAGTAATTAGGGCTCAGCAGAGGGAGCGGGCGGGGGGGAGGGGAGAAATTCTGCATATTTTTTTTAAATAAGAAAAAGAACATAGATGAATAAATTAAATATTTTATTTACATTTTCATTTTCATTCTGTTCACATTTTATCTCACAAAAGTGTTTACAAAGTGTGTGATGAAATAACAAAAGATATTAAGAAATGAAATAAAAGCAATTAAACTTGACTTAAGGAGAGAATCCTGGGCATTTTGAAGAAAAGCAACGAAGTTCAGTGTAAAATTCAGTTGTCTGAAATCAGAAAGCACAGTATTTTCTCAAGGTGATCCTCTCTATGTTGAAGAAATCACATCACATTGAAGATCTGCAAGAAAAACAAATAGTTCATTCCACTATAAAAGCTTCCACAGTTTAACATACTTTACACAGCACGATGCACTCCCACATCTCTCTACTTAGAAAACTGCATTTTCTTTCAGCTAAGCAAACCAAAGGTGTTAGCTTCAGAAAAGCCAGGGCAATTAAAGACTCATTGGTTTTACCAATGTCTAATACTGAAGTGTGACAGAGTTTTATTGCATCTTCATGCTCAATATCCAGTTTCCTGCTCTAATCACTGTCAAATCAGGTTAAACTGCTTCCAAAAGAGAAATATTTTTTGTGAATTCTTGGGGGTGTGTTTTTTTTCTTTCTTTCTTTTTTTCTTTCTTTCTTTCTTTCTTTCTTTCTTTCTTTCTTTCTTTTTTCTTTGTTTTTCTCTCCACTTTTCAAACAACATGAGGACTTGAGGACCTGCTACTGACTCTAGGCATAGCATACGTTTCTAGAATCTGAAAGAAAGGACAGCAATGAACTTTCCTGGAAGGAAATTAACATCTACAATCAGAAATAGCTGCTAGTGCTCAACTATTATTGAATTATATTTCCTTAGGTAAAAAAAGAAATTGAGAAAAGAAGAAAAAAATACTTTTGAATATAAAAAACTCACCACTGTTTTACGTTTCTCAGTCTTTTTCATGTACTTTCTTCTCTTACATTACACATGGTGTGTAGGATGCAGAAATCAGTGCAGCTGTGGCTATGACTTCATCTGGGCTACAGCAAAACTGCATCACATTTCACATAGAAATAAATATGTAAAGTATTTCCATGTATGTATTTTAATGTCCAGTGGCTTTTAATGAGCTCTGACTATGGAACACTCTTCTCTGAAGAGCCTTTCAAAACACGTGAAAATTTTCTTGTATGGGTTGTGTTAATGAGTTTCTTTTTCATGTTGAGTTGATTCAACAGCTCTGTCATTTAAAGTGATGTCAATTTAAAGGAGTAATACAGACTTCAATGGAGTATTCCTAGAATCAGGAGCGCAGTTTAATGAAAAATGTGTCACTCAGCAACGTACAAAATTACAGTCAACACTGTTTTTCTTACAGAAATACAGAGAGATGTTGTCACAAAATAAATGCCAAGCTAACCGCATTCATACCATTTACAACTCTAGAAGTTATCATCCTCTATTAAACACAACAAACAAAATCTCCAGTTTTCATGGAGTAAGCACAGGCTTGCTATTTTCAGTAAACTCCCCCTACTACAGCAGGGAAAGAAATGAGCTGCTTCTACTAAATATGCCACGGTAGGCAAAGCTATATGAAACAGCATATGCAAAAAAGTTATTTGTTCAATTAACTTTAACAAGCAAAGCCATTAGTGTCTATGTTCTACAGCACCATACACATAATGGAATTAGCATACGTTTTTCAAAGACAATAATTTACACATGCAGCAAGCTAAAGACTATGCGAGTGCTTACTACCAGCAGTATATTGTTGGCTAACAACAATGCACTGCCCACGCAGTGCAAAATGAAAAACAAAACCAAACCACAACGTGAGCCATTCTGAACCATAAGCAGCTCTACTACACTGCAGCTTTTGGTATAACCGGATGACATAAGGCCTGATGCTCCTATCAGGGAGTACATTGTTGGAAATCAACAATGATGCTGTTTGGGTTGATTCTACTAATTTCAGGAAAATGTACCTTTATTACAGCTAGCATAGGCTGTAGGAGTGACTGGGCTAACAGGGAATGGGAGGAGCACTGACACGGAAGAACCTGGTAAGAATATTACATGTTGAACAGCTTATATGTTACAAAGGATTCCCTATCAATATGAAACACTTTGAAGCTATTAGATTTCAACATAGTTGAGAAAGGAATTCAACATTAAAAAGTCTGTGTACTATTTGCAGTGCATAATGTCAAAGCCAGGAACAATTCAAACATACTGCTAAGAATGCTGCATTACATCATGGCTCTATTACTTTTATTTGTTTAACTGGTTCAAGCCCAGGTATCTTAAAAAAAGTTATTTCTGATCTATGTCAGTATAATTAAGACTATCTAGTATCCCAGATTGAAGCTGCTCTCTGGGACTGCGAGAAAGAAACAGTTTTTTTTTTTCCTACCCATGTTGGTAAAAAAAACTCTTTGGGTTTTTGTGGAACTCTTGAGGCTTACAGAGAGGACTTCATTTTTTAAAATGAAAGCAAACATCACAACGATTTCTAATCATAAAGTATTTCAAAAGAAAATGGTATGCTGATAACCCTTCTCATAAAGTGTCTCACACAATAACAATTGACTGATAGCTCTCATGCCAGATTTGTTCTGAGTCAGACTTAACTACATGATTCACTGGCCATGCCATCTATAAACAGCTGTGAAATCAATAACATGAATATACTTGTAAAAGCAAATCTCCAAAGTCAGTGGCTATTTTGAAGTGGTTAATTTTCTATTAACCACTAATTTTCTATTCTGCCTACATTAAAAAGTTTAATTTGTCTTAAATAATTAAGAGTGTGGTTATGATCCCTCCTAAATATATTAGTAGTATCTTCTGCCTTGCTGAAAATCAGAATCAGCTTAATAGAGTTTTAGCTGTGTTAATAAGTTTTGTACAGAAATTGGCTTGTCTGGCTAGTAACGCATTGAACAGTAATGTCAGATGATCTCAAAGAACTGATCTCAAAGAGCCAATCGAGAGTCAGCTAAAGAACTGGGAACAAGTGCTTAAAGCACAGGTCCATTACAATGAAAGATGAATCTTTCATCTTCAATCATGAAGATGTAGAACTATTACCTTACAGTAATTGGGAGCAGAAAAAAAAAGCAATCTATAATTTCAAGAAGCTCTGTACCACAGCGCGTAATACGCAATAAATGAAATGAAAAAGTGTGTCCTGACTCACAACGTATACCTCATTGCAGTAACTCTGAATGTCATAGCTGGTAGTCACGATCAAGTCCTACCCCAACCAGTAGGAAATACTCGCACATTTCTCCAACTCTCTCCTACAGTTTATCTCCTATCCTTAGCTCTTAGGTCAATGTTTTACCCACTTACGCAAATAGCATAAGAATTTTGTACTTTTAAAAAAGATAATGTAATACTGTCCAGTAAAACAAATCTCTTTTTACACTGCTTTTAAGGTTGTCAACTTCAAGAATTAGAACTTAATTTCTACAGGTTAGGTGTTGGGCTCATTCACTGCATGAGCCTCAGTTACGTATATTTATGTACCAGGACATGAAGAAAAAGGGTACTTAGGCCATGATTTGTAGTTGAGAATTATGAAATTTAGAAAACATTCTGTAAAGAATTATTTTACTTTTTCCAGAACCCCTTTACTAGCTCTCATAGACATAAAAACAGATCTTGGTATCAGGTAAGGGTGTTTTTTTTTCTAAGTTATTTTAAAAGACATTGCTTGAAAGCTTTTGAAATGTGTCTATTAACAGAATCCAAGACTACATCACAATTAGTTAAGTATTTACAGCGTTAACTTACAAACAGCATAGATAAATTCTTTTTTTTTTTTTAGCCAGATATGAAGATGTGAATGTAGCTGAAGCATTTTTTAAGGCACATTCCAAAATATAGTAGCATTAGAGGCAGTATATTAATAATATATAAATAAATAATAATAATTAAATATATATACAATAAAAATAAAAATAATAATAAATAAATAAATTATTTTCAAGAGTTTTACATGAGAAGAAGAAAGTACTCAAGATACCAAGGTTAGAGACTTGGCCAGCCAGAGTGTGTGTCACTGGAGTAAATCCTTCAGTGCTAAACCACTTTTTTCTGGTTTAATTGCACTAGCTTAATTAGTATTCACATAAATGTGATTGAGAAGAGCACATCTTTTGAGATCAGAATCAAGCTTCGAGGCAGTAAGGAATCAAACATATTTCTAAAGTAACAACAGATCAGACAGTCTGGTGAGTCTCAATAAGTGGAAATTTGTGAGCTTCATTAATCACTTACATGTTTTGCAACATCCTTCCAGGAATGGTACAACATAGCCTCCAACCTGATCAAGAAAGATGACAGGGGAAAAAAAAGTCAATTTTTTCAAACATTTGTTCACGTATATCTGCATGTCTTCGCTATTAGGAAAGTCTTTATTAGGAAAGCTCTACAAATTTACATTTCATAGAAGTTTAAAATTTAATACAAATATATTTTTATAACCTTGCATGGGCAAAAGATTCTCTCTGAAGAACCAATCCATTGTTATCAGTAACAAAGAACTATAACCACCTAGTTATTCTAGGACTGCTCCCTGCTTGTGTACCATGTAAATGTAGAATTCGAGTGAAATGGAATGGTTCCCTGCATACATTTGCTGGCACTTAGTCCAAAATAATTTCACAAATTAAAAGAACTGTTGCTTCCCCTGCAAATCTAGTCCCAAAAGCCTTATGTCTGAATGTTGAAAATTTTAATGATATTTGGACAATCTTTCCTGTTCTTCAACGTTCCTTACCACCATAATAAATCGCTACAGATGAAGTCAGTTATAAAGTTATTTAACCCAGAAAATCATCCAAGTTCAGACAGCTGCATGAAAAACTAGTTTGATGTTCTCCTCCAGGAGAAGTGAAAATACCTTCTGAGAATGCAGCATTTCCAGCTGTGTAAATGGGGAGTCTGGTGGCATGCTATACATGTATAGTTAGAGTTTTTCATCTTCAAATATCTGGATAAAACTCCAGGCATTGCAAGAACTTACAAACGTCTCCCTTCTTGAGGTCAGAGAGTCCTTTGTCAATGTTAATCTTTTCATGAAATCATGAATCATAGGTGGAATGTAAGCAATGTATTAAGCACTGACCTTTACACATTCGGTTTCATTAAAGGGTGGGCAGCCAACTGAAGATGCAACCAGAACTGATCCGACTGCTGTGTTTATGCATTCATACCTCATGCAGTTTGAAATCCAAGTACTACCAGGCTGTTAAAAATGTTAAGACAGAATCTATACTCAGCAACTCAGAAAAAACAGTACTACAAATATTTATTATACAATTCCACTGAATAAAACTTTGTCTGAAACAAAAGTAATAGAGCAAAATATGATTTGGATGCACCTTAAAGTTCTTTTAAAGTCTATTAGATCATGTAAGGAGGTTCTAAAATAGTCAAGCTATTATTCTCCAATAATCAAAATTAATTATATATATAATATATAATTATAAATAATAATAATTAATAAGTATCAAAATTCCTTAATCCTTGTAGACAGCTACATGATTGACACTCCAAAAAATAATGTTGAGTAAATGCAAAATTATTCCTAGTATTTAGCCAAAAGTATCTCTTCTTTGCACAGTTTATTTGGGAATGCGTGTATAGTATTATCTGTTTTTTGTTTTTGTTTTTGTTTTTTTAACTTCTGAATACTTTGAGGGATTTATAAACTTACCTTAAAATTGGAAACTGTGCCATTGTTGAAAGTGTGGAGACATGATATGTTCTTACAGCTACCACAGCAAGTTGTTAAATCCTTTGGAGGTTGATAGACTTGGTTCTGCCAATATAAACAGATTATTCCTTGTATGAAACTACTGAGCAACTTGACATTTTATTAAAGTAATGGGCAGATTTATTAGGGGTATTTTATTTTAGAGACAGTTTTAAAATAACTTTCAAAGCACACAGTTTGTGTTTGTATGCTCTGTATGTTCAGGAACCTTTTCTAAAATATGAAATACCATTGATGCTAACTAAAATGAGAAGAAGATCCAGCTCAGAGAATTAACTAGTCTTTCTATAATTTCTAAATGTTAGTCTGACAACTTACATCAACAACCATTGAAATTTTAACTTTTTACACATTAGATAACAAACAAAAACATAATTTGAAAACTAATCCATATAATATTCCCATGGTTATGTATCATGGTTTGTAAAAAAACTACCAAGATATCATTTCCAAATTTAATGTAGATGTTTTCATCGCATTTAAAATTCTTCTGATTATTCTCTTCTCAGTTCTTACTGACCTAATGGCTGCTATGTCTGGCAATTTGTGCCAGCACAACACAGCTAAAGCTAAAGATTCACAGTGGCAGTATGATATTAGTCCCTTAGTCCACTGCTACTCTGTCTGGGACCCTGCTGAGCATTGGGTCTCTGCAGCAGCTCGTTCAAATGCATGAGATGGTAACAGAGCTTGTCACCTTCTTTATTCTCAGTGAGAATAAATCTGTCCAAACCTTCAAGCCATCTCTCCATAGGGCTAGTGCTCAACTCTCCCTAAATACAATTGCAGTTTTAAGAAAATTAACATCAAATAAGGTCCTCTTGTCTTTCTAAAGAGGAGTAATAGTGTGGTTATTAATGACTTAATTGTATCTGTTCTGTGCCTCAGCCAGGCACCTGGTATTTTATCCATTTATGGTACTTATTATTCATCAAAATGGGTAATTTAGGGAGAGAGTAAATCACGTAATAAAACACTTCATGAATTTATGACATTCAACATGCAGAAACAAAGACAGCATAAACAGATTATATTTTGGGGAAACAGTGAAGGGAGAGAGATTTCAATAAACTTCTATCCAAGATAGGTAGTAAATCACTAGGGGGAGAGGGGGAGGGTCTCACAGTTACTTTTTCCATCTTGTTCTCATGACTACAGTCTACTCAAGAAAAAATAGTAATTAAAAACACCAGTCACAATATACACATCTAGAATCTGAATTTCTTACAGCTTTGCACTTGACAGCACAGGCTACTGAAGAAGTGTTTATTCTGTAGTACTTAGTGGAAGGATCAATCACATTTGTACAGTAAGAAATATGGCAAATGCCATCTAGACTGTGTTCCACAATTGTCTGTCCAGGCAGCAGCACACCTCTCTCATTACTCAGGCAAACTTTGTCTCTCACTGCAAGAAAAAAAGCACACACAGAAAAAAATAAAAAAAAAAACCACCAACAAACTCAGTACAATTATCTTGGTATCCAAAATATTAAATAAAAATGCTTCAAAGAGTAAAATAGGCATGGAAAAAGCTACCTATTCAAGAATTATGGGAGAGATTTTCAAATATAAACTGCTAATAATAATAGCCTAATGTTTCACTACAGTTGCCAAATTACTTCAAACATAATTCCTCATGAATTTAACATTTTATCAGCAGCACCACAAAATTGACAGTGGAGACTTCAACTAGCTTTAATTCTACTTTATGGTAAGAAGAATTGTGCCTGGTAAATGTCTATTTCTCCCCACTGATTATGGAGGGAATAGAGCACAATTAGCTCAGAAGTATGCATCTTTGTTGCAGAAATCTATGCAAAGACAGTCTCAACTGTCAGCCAGCTGCATGCCCCACAGAATTAGTTTTCTCTGGCACTACTGGGCATGCTCCAAGACGAGCTCTGCATGGCACTGAATACCAGCTCCTTGTTCACATAAAACACGTAAGCGTATCTAACCAGTTCCCGAGTAACCTCAAAATGGGCTAATGGGGCTACTCCTAGACATCAAGTATGGATTTTAGTCTCTTGCTGGAGTTCTCCATCCAGCTCATTCATGCACAGACTGCTCAGTGAACACCACCCAACATTTCCCAAATTCTGTCTACTATTTCTGTGCACAGACTTTGCAACAGGAACTAACAGAATCCAAGGATAGGCTATAATCAACCAAGTATTTAGTGAGTGATCCTATTCTCTTGCCCTTTCCTGCTATTTGTGAATTATGTCAGTCAATTCTTTCCTCCTATGTACCATGTGCAAAGCTGAAACATCCAAATTATAACTACTAATTTTATTTTACACTTGAAAGGGTATTTCTTTGAATTAGATTATTTCTGGACTTACCACATTTGTATTTAACACAGTTACATATATTTTCTGAACTGTTCTGAAATTGTTCATCTATCTGAAGTTTCTGTCCCTGTGGATGTAAAAGCAGAAAAAAGAGAAGTGGAATGACAGTTTGCTCATCTGTATCTTTTTACTTTAGACATCTTTCCTCTGGGATTCAAGTAGCAGTATCTCTTGATGCCCAGTAACTACTTTAGAATTCACTTCGCTCTTCCATAGTGATATTTAATTTAGTAATGAAAAGCAAATACTATATTTGTTATTTTTGTTTTACATCTGAAAAATAGCAGCTGTTATCTGTGTCAGTACAGGAAAGACTGTAAAGTCTTTCTGATTTCTGTAAAATCTTTCTGTAAAGACAAAAAAAAAAAAAAAAAAAAAAAAAAAGAAATGCAGTAGCTTGCCTTTATACAGAACTCTCCAAGCAATATGGAGTTTATTTTTGCATGGATTGACTTAACAGACACAAGTAGTATTATGCTTGTATGGCTGTACTTTTTACTGGTTTACATAGATGAAAATCAAGACTTTCCTAATACCTTGTAATATCTTGTGCCTAAGTTTCTTCATCTGTAAGATGGAAGTACTAACAACAACATCATTTGCAAAGCCTTTTGAAGTTTACTAACTAGAAACCCTCAAGAAAATGTAAGTACAGTATCCAGAGAGTTTCCAATTAGATTTTTCATTAATTATTCCCTTTGCAGCATTGTTTCCTGGATAAAATATCTGATATTGACTGAGAACCTAACCCAATAATGCTAATAAGCACTTTTGTAGTGCAGAACAAGTCACAGTAGAATACAACTTAAAAAACACTGTGATGAGTCAATGATCTGAGTACGTGCTACAGATAAGCACGTATTGACTATTTGTCACTATGACAAACAGGATTAACAAAACACTGATGTACTGTACGATAAATGAAGAACAAAATTATGTCTTCAAAAGCATGAAAGTAGTTCCATTCCATGAATACTCAGGGGCCACAGGCAATAAGAAAGTCTGAAGAAATATCAGTGTCATACGGTCATTTTATTCTGCAGGACATTTAAATCTGACTTCTTAAAAAGTGACCTAGCTTCTAGTAAAACAATTTCAATAAAAGAGAATGACACAGCATTCCACGTTTAACTTTTAACAAAATACTGATTGATTCCATGAGAAAATTATAAAAGAATTCTGACAGGTAAGATAGATTCCATACCAGTTTGCATTGAGGTTTGGGGATCGTTTCACATGAGCATTCTAAAACAAAAAACAATTACAGAAACAATGGTTAAAAAAATCTATATACCATTTCTTCTAAACAGAGCATCAAAGAAAAAAGAAGCTCCACATTTTCGAGTCATCACTGAAGAAGCTTTGCAGCTATTTGAAATACATAACTTGGGGAGTCCAGAATTATGTCTGGTTGCTAATCCACCATAAAAACGAATTCCAGCTTCTGTGACCACCTTCACCCACTTAGAAAAAATTGCAGTGCTTTATCATCTACAGTCTGTCTGAATATACTGATAAAAATATGATCATTGCAGCCTCTTGCTTCCTTGCAGTGTTGACAGTCTTCATAAACAACACAAAGCAATGGAGAATTGTGTCTAGTGCATAATAAACAGTTGCACTGCCACCCTTGTAAACTGGCAAATTCCTGACCCATAGACACTTCACCCTTTTTTTTTAAGCCATAAATAAATTACTAACTGTTAAGAAAATGCCAAAGTAGGAAGTCACCCATTTTGGATGGACAAGTTCTACAGTATGCTATCATCCTCATGAAGCAAGAAAAAAAAACAAACCAGGCAGATTCAAACTCTTTACCATGAGATGATTTACAATCTCATCTGTTCATGAGTAAGTCACCCTTATAGAACTGGCTTGTATGCATATCACATCATCATTGGCTCATGTATTTAATAAAGTCTTAGACTTAAATACAAGTTGCAAAAGCTCTTGTGTTTTATTGTCTAAGGCAACTAAAATGAAAATTAGTCATTTTACCACATGTCCGAAAGGGGCAGCACTTCTCTGGGCTCCATACCTCCACCAAAGACATGCCTAGCATGCATTTGAATTCAGGACAACGATGTATTTCACAAACTAGAATTAAAGAAAAGAAAGTCCAGTAAAAACAAGGATGTCATATTTTGATGAGTAGAAATATGAATCAAGAGATACTAAATGGTTTATTTAATGAAACCTTTAGAAAACATGTTAGTTGAATAGACTGCTGATTGAAATGTGTTAGCCATCAGTAGTGTGGAACACAGCTATCCTAAGTGAATATTTAACACAGCCAAATAAATATTTAATAAAATAAGCCAAAATTAAATATTTCCAGAATTTGGGGTATGAAGTTTGTCTCCATGATACAGATACTCAAATTATGCTTCAGACACATGATGTTTTAAAAGAGTAAGCAGATGATTGATTGCTCATATGCAGTGAAGCTGTATCTCTAATCCACCTTTTTTTTTTTTTTTTTGCACTGAACATCCACGCTACAAAATTTGCCATGTTCTCTATTACCTAAAATAACAAAATCAAGTCAAACTTACTACACTGGTAGGTAGGGCAACATCTTTCTGTAGTGTTGTCATCCACAATAAGAACTTCTCCTTCTTGACATTTGGGTATTTTATCAGAGCAAGCCCCACATGCTAGAAAAAAAAAAAAAAAATTAAATCTAAAACACAGGAAGAAATTTCATCACTGCCTAGAAACACACGCCCATTAAGTTCCTCACAGACATATTAAAAAGAGCAGATGTACTGTAAAGTTGTTCCTCCCATACAGAAGATGCTAATTTTCAGTGCAGCTTGCCTTTTCTTTGTCATCTGCTTAAAAAAAATAATGAATATAGTAACTGTGTCAGATCATAATGAACAGGACTTTCTCTCCACACTTTTTGTTGTGAAAAATTTTGCTGGTTTTTCTCTCCAATCAAGACCTATTTTCAGGAATGCTTCCTCTGCTACAAATACAGTATCTTTGATCCTCAATTAAAGGCAATTAAAAGTGATCCCGGTTTTATCCTCCCACTTAAACACACGTCAAAATCACAGCAGATATATTCTGTGTAAATACCAGTTCAAAGATTCATTATATCAAAAAAAGAAATAGAAGGATGTTACATGGATAGACAAGAGTCAAAGGTAGAACACTACTGTAACATGTTCAGTGCTTCCTAAATACTGTAAATGACAGAAGTTTATTTCAGACTTCTCTTGTTCTCTTTTAAGGTTCAAATTTTGCACACAAATGCTAATCAAGATGAATCAGTCTGTGATTCACAGAATTCTATGTTCAAAAACAGAACCCATTCAAGAGAAACATATGGGATATATAATTATAAACTTAATATCATGAAGAAAACAGCTACTTGATAGCAAATAGAACTCCTAAACTGATACCAAAAGTGCCATTTTATTACTATATTAAGTTAGTAAGGACCAAATCCCAAGAAAATTGAACAAATTTGCATAATACTTTTATATCGGATATTTACCATCAAGTTAAAATAGGCCATAGATGATACAACAACAGGATACAGAGAGCCAGAGCATATATAATTTCAGTCTTTCTTTAGGGAAAACAATCAACCACAGTCGCATACGATGCATGGTCAGTCTCTCAAAGGCCAAGATCAAAGGCAAATCATTCATTCATGTAGTACATCATCAATCTTCTACTTGACCTAAAAATACTACTCAGCTACACAAAGCCACTTTATGACACTTGATGGTAGTTGTCATTACCTATGTCCTATAAACTTAATGCTCTTTTCCTTAACCACTTTCAAGCCTTACTATGCTGGGAGAGCTCAAGAAAGTACGAGTAATCTTAACTGCTAAGTTTTAGCAGATATCATTGCATGCATTAAAACTCTTAGAGATTCAACCAGCCAAGATTCCATACCACAGATATAGGATATGCAGCATGTACTCTCCACCCGAGCAGCAATAAGTGTTTGATCCTCTTGACAGCTTGGCATGTGCTCCATTGGTTCACATTTTGCTGGATCACATTCTGAAACAAGCACAACAGATTTGTTTATTTATGTACATCATTCCCGTTTTGTATTGCTGCATCAGTAAGAAATGAGAGAACTGAAGTACTACAGAACTTTCTATGACAGAGTGACGCACACATTCTCGCCTGATCCTTGCACGCAGGACTCCGTTATGTCTGCACTGAGGCGTGTTCCAACCATGAGTTTTTAGATGAAAGAAAATTTTGTAAGCTGACATTTTAAAAATGGTTTCTATACTAAGTTCATTTTTGCTTACAAGTTGATCTATTTAGTTTACTGTCACCTACCGCAAACGTAGTTGGGACAACAGGATTCTTCATTGTAGTAAGTGACCAGTTTTTCCAAGCCATTACACTCTGGGATTAGGGGTTCACATAGGCTCTGATTACAAACTATTTCATAAAAGGAAAGAAAAAAAAACATCTAAACTACTTTATGCATTTATAAATGGAGTAGTGGCAAGCAGTATTTGCAGTCTGATAACACAAATCTCTGAGTAACCACAACAAATTAGCAAAAACCCCTCAGATTATGTTCAGAATTGTCTAGCCTCACTCTCTTGAGGCAAAAATCAAGCTACAGTTGAGTTGTCTTGGAAACTCCACTTAAAAACTGCAATTCCAGTGGAAAATTCATGATAACTATATCAACCCGGATGGCAAAAAGAGTAAAACCCTTTGCAGCTTGTTTTCAAGATGAATTTTCTAACCTAAATATGAATAAAAGCTTTTATATCCTTTTTACTGCTAAATTTGTAAAACACATACACAAACATCTGATCTTTTTTTTTTCTAGTCATTACTTACATCACTGATTTGTATTTGGATGTTAAAAGTGTATCACTAGACTGTACTGTTGAGATAAATAAATGCATACCAAATAATCACAGAGCTATTTAACTCCTTTTAAAATGTGTCCCCTCCTCCTACCTCTCTGATAAATCCCACTAGATTCTGAGTCAGTGATATAAAGTTTTCAGAGTTTTCTTCACAACTTACGAATTCAGATAATTACCATTCACTTCAAAAATAAGGTAACATGACAACAAACCACAGGAAAGATTATCCATGTATTTCAGTGAGCATCATAATCATAGAATAGCTTGGGTTGGATGGGACCTCAAAGATCATGAAGCTCCAACTCCCCTGCCGCATGCACGGCCACCAGCCTCCACATTTAATATCAGACCAGGCTGCCTGGGGCCCAGTCCTTTTGTTGTCTAAGAACAATTGTAATCTAATCTTAACCATTAAAGAATACTCACTACAGATCTTCTGAGGACAACATGTCTGATCACCAGGAACAAGCAAGACCACTTCGGCAAATCTCTGACAGTCAAAATTGTGGCTATCGGAACAGTCGTACTCCACTGGAATAATAGTCTCAGTGTCAACACATTTTTCCACGCAGCATCCACTCAAAGATGTTTTCCAGATGTCACCTATCGCATGAGGTGCTCCTGAGCTGTCTGTACAAGCTAGACAATGAGGACAACAGAAAATTGAAGTAATTCCTTTTTATTTCCAAAGCTATTATTAATTACAGTCCTTTATGCAATTTTGTTTATAATAAATGGCATCTTTAAGATTTGTGTTAAGTATTTGTCCACAATATGGTGTCTTCAAGTAGAATTGTAATGAGAATAAATATAAATGAACACAAAAAGAACAAAAGACATAAATAATTCAAACTATATAATTCACTGTTACAAAGCTTTTGATTGCCACTTAATATCAGTAGTTGGACTCCTTGGCAAAAGGCTAGGTGAAAAGGGGGCTAAGACTAACATACTTCCAATAATGGAGCGCATAAGCAAAAACAACCATTTTGAAGAGCATCTTCCAGCTCAGAAAAGTAAGCAAAATGCTATGTCACAAGGACACTTAATCCTTTCTCAATTGTAAAGCTAATATTTACTAAAACTCCTGAATCCTCAACTGAATAACACATGCAAAATCTTCACAACATCAGGCCAGGCATGAATTTATTAATTGTGAAGAATCTGAGCCCCAGCTTGTAGATAATAAAGAGGAAAATCACATCAAAACATACCACATTTTTCTTCAGGAATACAGACAGCAGTGTGAGCTCGGTGAAGGATGGTCCCTCCAGCACAGACACAGCCTTCTGTCAACACCAAGCAGGTGTCTGAGTCCAAAGCAGCAACCTCGTTATTCTGACAACTCTCTGCAACCTCACAGGCAGCTATACATGCCTGATAGGAGAAGTTTTCAGAGCAGGCAAAGGCTAGAAAGGAAAAAAATCACTCATCTGAAGATGTAGTCACATGAGCCATGTACTACCTAAAGGAAGACACTGTTGTCTCCTTGTCAACTCGTGATGTTTGCCAACTCAGTAGGATCTGCCAACCTGAAACACTGACGCAGAGCTTCCACATGAATTCAAACATAATAATATTCTGCAAGCACTTCTACTTCATTTTTCTTAGACTTTGATCTACCTAAGTTTGGTAATACAGTGTTTTTAAACATTCAAAGTACTTTGCAGTAGACAAAGAAAAGCAATTGCTAAAGGACGAAGCCTAGTCTATGACTAGAAAAGGTAAATGTAAAGTCCAGTTCAGCATTGTTTTACCTTGAATAATAAAAAATGGGATGATTATATTTAGCAGACATCCACATATATTACTCTCATGGATGAAGTTTGTTATTTTAAAGTGAACCAACAGAATTAAATTGAACATGCATTATAATTTTAATGTAAATTCTTTGGTATCAAATGGATATATGTCAGAATAAGTTTTTGAGAATTTACTATGATACTTCATTGGTTCAAAATAGTGTTTAAATGCCAATTGTATACAAGCTACATAAATATGACTAAAAGAAAATGACTGCAAATGCCAACAATATGGTTCTGTGAACAGCCAATAGGATCCTTATCTATGTAGGTCACCCAGTAATCCAATCTGGAACAATGGCAAATGAGATGATGTTCAGTTCACACAGGAGACTACTTGCTCAACTGTAAAGAACGTTCCAGTTTATATATTAAAGTGGAAGTCAATTCTGTTCAGTTCCTCCCTGCTATAAATGACAGTAATGCCCCACAGGAAATACTTAGCACAGCCCTGTAAATAGAAAAGCTTGGGCTTTTGAAAATCACTCTACAGCACATCGATGTACAGTAATCACAAAATCCAGATGTGACTTCATGGTTCTTCCTTTGTAGGCACCACCAGAGGTCACTGTGGTATAAAAATAAGAGTATGTGTCCCCTCGCAGTGGGCGCAGTACTTAACTCTGTATATACAGATACATTTTGTAAGGTATCTTTTTAAAATGGTGTTTGCTAGTAAGAACCACACAAACTGAAGAGGTGACGAGGCTGGTTTGTTGTTGTTTTTTGTTTGTTTGTTTTGTTTTAAATCTGACCATTTTTAAGCTTTAGACTGCATGACTACTGATTCAACTTGCAGCTCATTATGACACGTCCACATGGAGCCTTGTATGCAGATATTCACGTGAAATCACTTTTACCAAGGCAGCTCTTATGATTACTATGCACAATCAATTGTGTGATCTGGTGATCACTGTTGACCAACAGGTCTTTCCTTTTCCGATACTGAAACTGCAGACCTCTCTGAGTTATCATTGCATACAACTTTTCCTAGGGAATCACTGACAACCACAGATTCCATTTGGCCTTTGGGAAATAGATTCTCATGGGATCCACAGGCTCTTAGGGTTTTACTCCCTACTTTCTGTTTCATTACAAAGGTTCCCAATTACTACAATGCTTTCTCCAGTCAAGATGCAGCATTCTGGAGCAGCATCAAGCAGACTCAAAGAGCCAGCTCAAAATACTAGCGAAGTTTCTGTGGCTTCCTCCTTTCCAAAATCAATTCTCTTGTGTTTTGGCTTTATTAATGAATAGCGACTAGGATAAATGAACACCGCATGGAAGAGGATTCAATTTCCACAATTAAATACATTGCAAGCCAGAGAGTGGCCCACGAGCAAGTCACTTCAGCTTAACTTTTTCATCTGTGAAGTGGGCATAATGAGCATGATTCCTTCTGCGTGCTACTTTGAATTATATGATAAAAGCTGCTGAATTTATAATCTCAGTAATAACTTCCAAAGTATCTGAGAACTCAGGGAGCACAGATAGTTTCAATTTACGCTAACTCTTATTACTAGGTAGGTTTTATCTCAGCATACACTAGAGTTACACAAACATGTGGAATACTTACGGCAGTAATCGTTGCTCCTCCATTCTATACAGATATTAAATTTGTTGCACATTGCCACATAGGCAGCTAGTGAGACACATGGGTTTTGAATGTACTCAGTATCTTGAACCCAGATGTCACAGAATATCTCAGGTGGAACCTAAAAAGGAAAAAAAATGAAAACATTTTCATAGAGACTCTGGTATGTAGCAAAAAAAAAAATTGAACTTTGTAAATATCAGCTACAAACAGCAAAGTAAAAAGTTCTTGGCTGACAGTAAAAAAAAAAAAAAATTGCTAGCCTCTATTGGTCTACAAAGAGAGTCTACTGGTATTTAAAAGCAAGGCTTCCTGAGCATGAGGAAAAAAAAGACATCCTTATATTCTTCTGTTTCACGTATTATAAATGCCAAAGGAACAGCTTATAGAAATTTTCCAACAGAAGACATAATTACACACTGAATTTTGTTCTTCCTTCCTCTATGCTTTTGTCTGTTTTTGGCCTCCTGTTCATCAAACTCACCAATATACAAAAGTTGAAATGATAAATGTTCTTGAATGAGCACAAATAAATATTTTCTCTTTACACTTTGGTTTTTGATTTTTTTTTTTGCTTTAACTTTGCTGTAAAGGATCTGCTCTACCCTCTCATCACTCTAAGCTGGAGCTCCTACTCTCTACAGCCTTTGAGAATTCAGGCCCTTACATTATCTAATGTGATTTGGAATTGGTTAAATTACTGAATGTTTAAGTAAGAAGTAAATACTAAAATTACTTCATCTTACTTCGCTGTACATCCTGTTGGTCCAAGTGAATTTTCTGGGACTGATTTATAAATTAAATGCTATTAGCAAAACTAATAGAGATTTATTAGGAATTCTGGAATCGTCAGCTGCTTACTGCAACTCTCCTACCAAGCTGCAGCACTCTTCAATTCTTTTTATCTTGCAACTGTAGATACAGAAAAGTATGTATCTCTTTCCACAGATGTGGTTACATGTAGTTCCACATTAATTAAATTATCAAGAGTACGAAAGTATATCAGAACTGCATCTCTCCCAAAATGCAAGCTTCCAAAATAGTTAACATACATAAGGATGACAGCTGCTGAAGGTCTGGTTCAACACCAGTCTTAAGCACTCTGAGCAGTCCATGACTGAACAATTAGCTTCCTGATGCCTGTCTTCTCCAACATACTTTAACGTGTCTGGCACTTGCCAGCTGTCTATAAATGTTGATGAAGCATCACTTTTGCTTAACACTGTCCTGTTGGGTAGCATCAGGTCATTTTCCAAGCTTCTATCACAAAAACCTATGTATGAACAGAAGAAAAAGCTGGTTAACGCCGCACATGTTTATTCTGAAGTACGTTTGAAATACCTCATTCAAAAAGTGAACTCCTTTAAGAAACTTACAGTAAGGAACTTTCAAAAAAAATGTACAGTCTCATAAGACACAACAGATGTGGAAAGTCTAGTAGGATCAAAATACACAAACTGCACACAAATGACACAAAGTGAAAGTGAAGATGCACCTGTGAATTGCACATGCATGAAACAAGATCTATCACACCAGAGAGGTTCAGAGATCCCAGCAATGGCACACAGCCTTCACCACGCAGTTGCACGAGCACAAAAAATATATATGTTAAAAAAAAAAAATAAAAAGATAAAAGAAGGTTACAAAGCACAACCACGTATAGCGACAAATGAAAAATGTAATCAGAAAAGGCAATTCTCGTTAAATTCCAATTAAGATTGACAAAAAAGCTGCCTATCTGAAACTGCAGTTCAAAAATTTAATACTCTCTTCTACTTATGCTTCTGGGCAGCGTTGTGCATAAGAGCTAACCTAGAAGTGTAACTTTTGTCACTTCCAGGCTAACATTTATAATAGCACACAGCAAGAAGAAAGGAATCTTTTCTGTATTTGATTCACACAAGGCAGCATCACATTTTGTTTTTGTTTACATTAAGGTAGTTGGCAATTTCAAAAGACTATGGAATGAAGGAAGAATCCTAACACAGAGAGAGCGATTTGGTCAACACAGAACATCCAAGTATTACAAGAGCATCTTACTGATACTTTATCTTTGAGAGCCAATAGTTATACAAAAACTGAACAACAGATCAGTCTCCCATTCTTTATTCCTCATCCCAATTGCTGATAATTTTGTAATTGACTTCTAGAAAACATTCTTCAGATGTTTCCATAGACTTTCATGGCAATTCTAAGGATATCTGTTCAATAATTATGGGTCTGTTTGAGCATTTTGCATTATGAGCAAGCCACTGACAATCAAGGAGAATAGTAATCATTCTGAGAGTAAAATAGCTTTTGAAGCTATAAATATTAATCAATCAAAAATGTTTCTGCTTGAATGTTTTGAAGTTGTGAGCCTATACAGCACAAAGAGGAATTACTTGGCTTAAAGGGACTGCTACCATGTCTGATTTACCTTTTTCCACCTTTCTTGTACACTGACAAGATTTAACACAGCAAAACTAAAGTTTCACATTTGGCTTGGCTGGATCTGGCTGCACCTACATCACTGACACGCTTGCACTCTGTTCCACCAGTGTTACTACAGAGAAATCCCTTGCTCCCTTGGGACATCCCCCATCTCCCACATCAGCTCTTCACCAATTGACATCTTTGCCTGATCCAGTCACTATAAAATACACTGCTGTCAGAAAAAGACCCTTCCAAGTGATACTTGGTGCTACAAATCTGGAATGGTGCCTTCATTTCTACAAAGCTGAGAAATTGGGATACATGAATACTGCAGCCTAAAGACATTCTGAGAAAACTCAAATACAAGAAGCAGAGTAACACAGCAAGCACAGGAGCTTCAGATAGATTAATTTACCCTGAAGAGGTGCAGAGCAACCACCTCATTTAAAGCAGGTTCTGGTGAGTCCCAGTGGACAGCACTGCGCAGATTTATGCGGAGATGAATACTAGAAAAACACAGCATATTCTCCAAAGAAGCCAGAGAGGTATGCTGTCATCTTGTTAATAGGCCACATATACCAGGACTGTAGTGTTTCTAATTCTCCCCATTACAGTAATCAAGTACGTAAAGGCAAAACAGACTTTGAAGAATCATTTGAATCAGACGTACTGAAAAATACTACCTTCACATTCTTGTTTCTGTTTGATCTAATTACAATAACAGCCACATAGAATAAGAATGATGTTAAAAAAGACGGAAGCAATTACAGATAATAATCCAATTTCAAAATGGCAATAAATTTAAGCTCTCTTCCTTTACAAGGAGCACATTACTGTCTGCAGGACTTGGAACTCAACCAAGCTATCACTGGTATTTGATATTGAGCTACAGGCATTTGCCCTTTCTGAAACTGGCAAGATTTCCACTGTAATTATGAACTCTGTAACCTTGTTTTCCAGCTACAAATTACAGCAGATAAATTTACAGATTCAGGTGTCACAGTAAAGATTGAGAACAACAGAAAAACATGCTTACAAAAGCTACTGCTCTGTTAAATTATTCAAGTTCATGGTTTTTAAAGAGAAAGTAACTACACGAGGTGATTCAGCAGACTTGAGACAGTGCAGCATTAGGGTTATTTAACCCATTACAATTACAAAAATTCCCTTTAAAATATTTCTTCTAACAGATAAACTAAAATAGCTTATCTCAAGTTAACAGTTCCTGTGAATTCTGACCTTTAGATACTGAAAATAGCACATATCACTTCCTATCAGATGGATAGCAAACACTAAATCTTTAAATGACCTTATTTGACTTTATAGATTTATGCTTGACTTATTTGGGTTTGGTTACAGCAACCATGCTCGTGATTCAAATGGGCTACAGTTAAAAGCAGAACTGTCATTAAAAAGTGATTACACTGACAGGTATTGAGCTTTATGTCAACAACTACCGAAATTATGAATCATTTCATGTTAATAGTACCTAAAAAATTTGCAATAATCTACAATAACTCTTTTAAGCAATATCCAGCAAAAGATACAGTTAGGAAAATGTGCCTTCCTAGAAAAGCATCTCAATGTCTTTAATTTTGCAGTTCTCAATACTTACCACATAGTCCCAAAGCTTTTGGTTCTCTGGTAGTATTAAACTCTATAATCATCACACCTGTGTAGTGAAACCACTGAATTTTGATTTTTGTTGGGGTCTCAACTGCATACATGAAGCCTGAATCCTCTACTTTGTATCCATATTTTCTAACAGTAGGCCAAGCAAATCTTGAATTTACTGTTATCTAAAACACACACGGAGAAGATTTTAAATGTCAGGCACCGAATGCTGCAGAAGAACTACTATTGGCTGGATTTTCAACAGCGTAGGAATCTAACTCATAACTAATTTCAAAAGAACTCAGGCTCATCTCCACAAAGTTATCAAGGCATTAAAGGGACCAGTGGTCATTTTAAATGCCTTGCTTTGTGACTTACCTCATTAACTGTCCTTTTATCATAATTTGACTCTGAATTTATCAGTAGTTTACTAAACTCCAAAGTGGTAACAATGAAATACCATTCCTGTCATGCCCTACTCTGATCTTCAGTATGCACATGAAAAGGCAGCTGATGATTACAGAAGTAAGATGCTATCTAAATTGCAGAGGAAAAAAAAGCCTCAAAATACTCACTTTTCTACTTAAACGATTGATAATAATTTGGTTTGATACATAGGTTAAATTCAACATTGCCAGGCACAAGGAAGTGGAATTTGAATTATTCTGTGGAGAAAGCAAAAATTTATTAGCCATAGTTATAATGTATAAAAACGTATACATTAGCTGTCTAATATTTTTAGGTACTGGGACATTGAGGATTGTTTGCACATATTTTGAAGAGAGGAAAGTTGCTGATTACTGTACTTTCAAGTCCAGTCTATGAGGTTAATAGATAGCATTCTTGCAAAATATTACAAACGTAGTATTACTGCATTCACGAACTGTGTTGTATCACCCCTTATTTCTTTCATTCTGGAAAAGAAAAGATACAGGAGAATATCTGTTTGGACACTGAAAAATAAGAACTACATAGCCAAGGTGAGCAGAAATGGGACAAGGACTGGTGAATTTATATGATAAACAAATCTTAAAGAAGAAATGAATCAGAAATACATGCACATGTTGAGATTCAAGGTTCCAAAGGATTAAATGGTATTTAATACAGTGGAGAACAAAAATTCTGAAAGTCAGAAGCAGATCTGCTTTCTCCTTTCAATCATACTGGGCTTCTGAAATTAACTTTCATAAGGTACTACTCATGACCAACTCTTGAGATGAACATCTATATGGACATCAGAATTGCCTAGCTTTCATAGAAGAAACTGGGGTTAAAAGAATTTTGTAAATGCTCATGAGCAATTAATTCTTCACAACATACAGCCAACCTCTATACTATCCATTAGGATAGGATACTCTGTAATTGCATCCCATAGGGTTTCTCTCTTTCCTCTCTGAAATAGCAAATACTTGTGTTTGTCTGAAACTTGTAATGTGCAAGGTAGTCTAATTTAGTCTAACAATACTACATACTTTTAGGGCTCTCAAGATTGGTCATTCCAGTAAATTTTCCATATGAAAATACGGAAAAGTGGTGCATTTAAATACTGTACTGGTCTTGAAACCAATTTAGAGCTGAATTAATATAGGGAATTCGGGTGTGTGAATCCTTACTCTGCAAGGTATAGCCTGATGAAATGTAAAGAGAGTGAATGCTGCTTTGGAAAGTTCTTTTTAGTTCTGTGTATAGCCTCTTTAGTGCAGTAAAATTGAGTAAACCTAGATACACAAAAAAATAGAACTCTACATCAATACTTTTTACATGACGGTACTCACAAAAGTGACTAATAAACATCATCCACTTACCCTCTCACAACACTGTCTATTCTACATATAAGATAATATGGATCTGCCTCCTACCTTTCTGCTGCTTCCGAAGGAACTCTACCCAACTCTTAAATGCTGAAAATTGCAAGTATAATTCACAGACATTGCAAAGGAGTGAATAATTTACTACAATTACATACTAGCAGTTTTATTGACAAGGATGCACTTTAGAGGAATATATGTGTAACTCATTCCCAAGATGCATCTTATTAGCAACACTCAACATCCTTCATTAGTTGATAAATTATAATTACCATTCTACAGTCAAGGACATGGATGGTTATAGTTTCATCTTGAGTTTGACTAACAATGTATGATGCTTCTTTGAATAAAGCCAAACGATTTCCATCATATGTTACAACACTCAGATCAGAAAAAATTGTGCAACGACCTAAGGAAAAAAAAAAATTGTATTTGCTCACTTATTTTATAGTTTCTGTAAATGTAACCAAATACAAAGATATGAAGATATAGCAATGAACTAACTAAGACCAACTTCTTTGCTGTACAGTTTCAGATATTTAGCACATTTTCAGATGTGTTTTATTACTATTGCATCCCTGTAAATGGACAGCATAGTCAAATTCTACGTAGTCCAATGGCACAATCCACAGCACTCTGCTATTCATACAATTTTTAGCAGCATAAATTTATAATTTTCACAACCCTAAACCAGCAAAAACACAGATGACAGTGAACCATGCCAGATCTTTAGTTTCTCTCCAGTCTGGTTCACAAGGAGGGAGATCTTTCAGTTTCTCTTCTTTACAGTCATACTGCTCTGTTTCAGAGACTGGAGTTCATAAATGGAAATTTACCTTGCTTATCTCTGCACGACTATTTTGCCATTATGGACTAAATTCAATTTTCTTTGTGGTTAGGATTCATTGTGCCTAGTTCTACATAATTGGTAGGAGTGACTACAGCACAGCTATGCTGCTAGAGTCCATGAATTGTTAACAATTAACTTATCACACTGAAGTAGATACAAGGTATCCCACAAAATCCACTGCCTACATCCACGGTATCTCATCTGACGAAACAGAAGACAGGTCTAAGTCACACCTAGACAAGTCTCCTGATGTTACCAGAAGTTAGTTAAGATATTTATCCTACAGTAAAGGAACATTTTCATTTCACTTAACTAGATGCAGAACTAGAATTATAAATTTAATTAAGCAACAATCTGTACAATATAGATCTTTCTTTTCTTCACCATGGTTATAGGAGCATTGCCTTCTTAGACGTGTATTAAATTGTTACTCAAATTCACTTCAAAAGAACCAAATAATTAAAACTTACATGCACATTCCCACTTTGGGCAGCATTTGTCCCCATTTACTCGAGCAGCATATCCTAAAATTCCACAGCTAGGTTGAGTTGCATTGTATGGGCAGTTCTGTGACTTATTAACTTGAATCAGTTGTCCATCCAAGCAAATGTATTTTATGCACTCATTCTCTGTGAGTGGCTAAGACATATATAAAAGACACAAGTAATATCACAATAATGCCTAGTATTTGCTCATAAAAAAGGCTCACATCCTTCAGGCACCAAATATTTATAAACCCTCATGACAACAATGGTGGAAGATTTAAGCAAAGAGCATCATTGAAAATCTGATCCTTCTGAGGATAGTTTAAAATTCTGTCCTGCTGTAAAGCGCAGAACATTTTTTTGTTTGTTTACTTTTAATTAAATTTTACCAAAACAATCCCAAACATTCCTGTAACAGTCACACTCAGAAAACCAAGGTCCAAATCACAGTGAAATGTAACCCTCATGAAAATCATCATGCACAATTGAAGTTGTTCAGACTTACAGATATAACTGTAAAAATAACAAATAGCCCTACTTAATGCAGACATTTAAATCATGAGGATCAAAGTATGCCCCACACATGATGGTTTTATCAGCATATAAAAGTAACCTGGATTTATTCAAAACCAAATGCAATAATGTTATGATGTTACTCACTGTACAGGTTTGGAGAGCTGCTGTTTCTGTAGGGAGAACTGAAGCTGGCTGTGTGACTCCTGGCATGGCTTCAGCTGTTGCCAATCCATCAGCAATTGTTGTAGGCAACCCATAAAGTGGTTTGGTAGATAAATAGGCAAAGGAGGAAACTGATGGAGCTGTTGTATCATTTAAGTAGTCAGGTACTGTTAAGAGCAAACTCTTTGAAGGTGTTTGTACTTCAGATGTTATTCCATGCTTGGAAGTTTGAGTGGCCAATGATGCAGCAGCTACAGAAGAAAAAGGTTTTGTTTCAGAGGATGAATGTATGGTGAATGGTATCAGTATGCTTACATTAGAAGGAGCTGCAGTTGTGGTTGTGAAATATGGAGAATAAAATTTCTGAGGTATTTCTGAGGTAATGGCAACACCTTGAGCGTGGACAGGTTGGACATCCAGCTCTTCTGATTTTTCCGTATCAGGGAACATAAGTTCTTTTGATTTTGAAAAAACAGAAAAATAGGTGGGTTTCACCAAGGTTGTGGTGGATTTTGTTAGAGTTTCTGTTTTGTCAGATGTTGCTGATGGAACAGTAATGCTTTGCCCCATACCTCTTATTGTTGAGCCTGAAGATACGTGTGATGAATGGGCAGTAGCTGGAAGCACTGTAGTTGCTAGAAAAGTGGAACTGTAGGCAGTGGTTGAAAGTATGTCTTGCTTTGGCAACACAACAGTTTTCTCTGTAGTAGTTTTAACCACTGACGTGGATGCTGTGGAAATTACACGTGTTAAAAAGGCACCTATGGATGGCTCACTTTCCATCACTATGGGAATTTCTGTTGTTTCAGGTAATAAAACAGATGAAGTTGTAGTTGTTTTAGGAGTTTGACTTGAAACAAGTGATTCAGTAACTGGGGCCTGCCATGTGGATTTTAGACCAGTATCTGTGGAAATAAAAGGAAAGGCATCTTTTTCAATGGTCGCTGAAGAAGAGGAAGTTGCAAGTAATTCTGGTGAGGAAGGGAGAATACTGGTTCCAAAAATAACGTCAGCTGTTTTTCTAGCTGGGAATGTAGACTGGAAAACAGTAGTTCTTGGTACATATGGCTGCGTAACTGAATCACTTAAAATTAACTCTTTTTCAGTTGGTAAAATAACTCGTGAAGGGTCCAATGAGATAGATAATACATTTGAATGAATACCTTTAGGTAGTGAAGTAGTTAAAGAGGATGAGAGAGTTGATTCTACTGTAGCTTCAGTTGTGCTTAATAGAATTCGTGGCTGATCAGTGGATATTGTTAAAGTTTCTTCAGGATGCTGGTAAGTTGAGATACTGCTTTTGCTTGTCAAGGAAGGCCTAGATGTCTGATGAGCAAGTTCCATTACCATTGTAGGAGGAAGATGTGATACAGTCATAGCCTTTGTGGTCTGTACTGGAACTTTATCTCCTGTAGATGGAATAAGAGATGTCTGAGCTGTAGCAGGGGCAGGTTTTACCATAATTGTTATACTTTCAACTGTAGACTGTAATGCTGTAGGAACTACTTTAGTTTCTACTACTGGATATTTTGGTGTGGTTGTTACTTTCAGTATCGATTGTGTTAAAGAAGTTGAAGAAACTGATTGGTCTTCCAGATGCTGAGAGGTAGAGAAATTGTGAAAAGACTTTGTTACTGGAAGTACAGCATGGGATGTATGCACAGGACTAAGAGGCGTCACTGATGCTTCTTTTCCGTATATGGACAGTGAAGGAAGAGAAATATTTAAAGAGATTAGAGAGCTTGATGGTGAAGAAGGAAAAACAGATGTCTTTGTCGTGGAGATGCTAGTAGTTCTTTCCTCTTTCGATTCATCAGGCTGTGCTGGTAACAATGTGGTTTCAGATGCACTAAGGAGAATATGTGGAGATCCAGTGAAGGACATTGTTTGAGCTGACTCTCTTTTTGTAGATATGGAAGGAAGTGTAGCAGTTTCTTTTGATGAGGTAAAGGTTTTCATTGCTGATGTGGCAATGCTACCTGAATACACTGAAGTGCTTCTCTTCCCTGTACTTAAAACCAGAGGTGACTTGTAATCGGTAAATGCTTTTCCAGTCGATTTTGCTTCTAATTCAAAAGGTGATGTTATTTCAGAAGTTACCTTAACAAACAAAGGTGGCATTGTGGTAGTCTGAGGCAAAACAGGGTATTTAGTGTACAATGTAGTCAAGAACTCTGTTGAATTTAGAACTGTGTATGATGGATATGCTGTAGTTGACACAGTTTTAAATGTTTTTTTTAATTCAGTCAAAGCTGGAGTAGCAGGAGTAGGAACTGACTCTGAAGGCCTTCCTGTAGAAAGACTGATGGGTTTTCCAACTGTAGAACTAAGATGCAGTGAATATGGAAGGAAATGGGAGCTAGATGTACGCTGCACGTGAGGTGTTACTTCAGGAGTTTCTTTTTCTTCAGTTGTAAAAGGTAACAAAGGTGTTTGCAGAGTTGTCATCTTTGGACCTAGAGTTGTAGAGAAAGGTACCCCCACAGCATGTGTCAGATGGTGAACCTTTTCAAGAGGAAGTTCTGTAATTGCCTTACCTAGTGATGAAGGCAGTGTGGATGCTGGTGAAAGTACAGACTTAGTGCTTTGTTCAGTTAAAACAACTGCTGTTTTTGTCATTTCTGAAGATACTGGTTTTAGCAAAAACAAAGTAGTGATCACAGGAGAAGATGATGTTACCGTAACATTAGGTACTGTGGTAGAAGACTGGCCTATACTTGTTTTTGTCATTTCTGAAGTTGATGTTATGTTTGTTGATGATGTATATGAACGTACACCCAAAGGTGATAAGGTAAAATCCTTGGGCTGATACACAGTAGTTTTTTCTGTTCTTGATTCAAATGAAGAGGGTGTAAACGTTGCAAGTCCTTCTGGTTTTACTTGTGCTTCCTTTGTAGGAAGTGCCATTGTGGCTATTTCTGATATTTCCATCATTTTAGTTTTGACTGGCACTTCCGTTGTTTTCAATGTAATGGGTGTCCCAGTAAAAATAAAAGTAGAAACTGGTTGGCCTTCTAATTCTGGGCTTCTAGACGCTGTATGTGAAGCAGTTACTATCAGAGGCTCTGTAGCCCTCAGAAGCTTAGTGGAACCACTACTGATCATTTGTATTTTTGTGGAGGTTTCTGAAGTGACGGGAGATGGAAACAACAGAGAAACATCAGCAAGAGAAGACAAGCTTACATTAGATTTTGCTATCTCAGGCAGTGTTGTAGTTCTCTCAGCTGATGTCATTTCTCTTGGCTGTGAAGAAAGATATGACAAAGTTATGGCTAGAAGTGTTGTATTAGATGTTACAGCTGAAAATTTAGTTTTCTCTGTAGTTGCAGGGAGTTTCAACTTTGAAGCAAGTGTTGTTTTCATGTCCGTTGTTGCACGTAAGGGAAATGAAGTTACTTCACTGATGGCTGCCAAAGTTGTACTAAATGTTAAGTGGGAAACTGCTGGTGTTTGAATGCTGGCAGGCAAAGGTGAAGTACCATCTGCAGGTTCAATGCCTGGAATCAGACAAATAAATGGTAGTCTGACATTAGCAGCTAAATTACAGACAAAGCTAGTGAAGCTAGAAAGATTATATAACAATTCATATAGCTCTGATTTTTTCAACTACCTTTAAGCTTGTAAAATTGGTTGATGCTCAGCTGAGCATGATCCAGCAGAGCACTCAGGTGGCCAAAAAGGCCAAAGGCATCCTGGCTTGTATCAGAAATAGTGTTGCTAGCAGGAGCAGGGAAGTAACTGTCCCTCTGTACTCAGATCTGGTCAGGCCACACCTTGAGTACTGTGTTCAGTTTTGAGTGCCCCTCACTACAAGAAAGACATTGAGGCCCTGGAGCATGTCCAGAGAACCGCAGTGAAGCTGGTGGAGGGTCTGGGGCACAGGTCTTACGAGGGAGGCAGCTGAGGAAGCTGGGATTGTTTAGTCTGGAAGAAGAGGCTCAGGGGAGACCTTATTGCTACCTGAAGGGAGGTTGTAGTGAGCTGAGGGTCAGCCTCTTCTCTAGTGCTAACTAGAGAAGGACTAGAGGGAATGGCCTCAAGTTGTGCCAAGGGAGAATCAGACTGGACGTTAGTAAATACTGCTTTTCTGAAAGAGTGGTCAGGTGCTGGAATGGGATGCCCAGAGATGTGGTGGAGTCACTGACCCCAGAGGTGTCCATGTTTAGACACCACGTTGAGGGATGTGGTTTAGAGAGAACTGCTGGTGATAGAGGGATGGTTAGACTCAATGATCTTGTTCTCAAACCTTGATGATTCTTTGAAAATTCAGAGCCAAACTCAAAAGTAAATTTCAATAAGTTGCTTCACTTTTCATGTTACTGAAATGTTTTATGAAAAATATCTTTCATATTGTAAAATGTTAGATTTGCAAAGAGTTAAACTATTTTAATTAAACTGCATGTTCAGTGAATCTTAAGATTTGCATAACTGAAGTCAGAGTTATACCAATTTAAGCACCATTATTTAAAAGCTTGACTAAGATATCACCTCAGACATTAATAAGCTAAATATATCATGCATATATACACAATTTTTCAAACATACAGTCTTCAAAATACACGCATCTTTGAGTGACTTCATCCAACAACATATTGAGAGGACATGCAGGGATGCAGCCTTCCACTCTAAAAGAAAAACAATATAGGTTGAAAAACAATTTAGGTGAACAGTATCTTCTTGATCAAGTAATTAAATTTCAGGCAAACACTATTTATAGTATTTTTTAACAGACATCCTTGCTCTCATCACCTCAGTATTCTCCTTCAAAATGTCATTGATATGGCATAGATTCTCACAGACCAAAGCTAAAGCAGGAACATTGCAATTAGCTTGTGAAATGAAAGTTCACATTGTAAACACTTACTTAAAAAATGCCAAACCTTTTTTGCAAACCAAAGTCCAAATGTCACTTTTACAAGACTTAGTGCAAGTTTCAATCCTGCTGAGAAGCACAGTGCACAGAGTACATAAAGGGAAAAGGCAAAGAGACGTGGCTGTTGCAACTCTATAGTTGAGCGTGGTGAGAAAATTGAACAGGTTGCCCAGAATAGCTGTGGATTTTCCATTCCTTGAAGTGTTCAAGGCCAGTGAATGGGGCGCTTTAGGCAACCTGATTTAGTTGGAAGTATCCCTTTCTATGGTAGGGAAATTGAAGGTAGATTATCTTCATAGTCCCTTCCAATCCAAACCATTCTGTGATTCTACCCCAACAAAAACATAAGGACACAACTATCTGAAACAAACATAACTTGTTTTATCAGTGCACTCTCACTCTCTCCAGTTTCAAAGTTACAAATACTTGTTGTTACAGACTCTGACAATACTTATTACTGGTGGCATCTAGAAACTTCACTTACATGTAGCTGCTACAGCAGTTTCAATTCTTTCGTCCTTTACTCATCTTCCAAATTAACACTGTCCTTCTGTACTGATCCTACTTGTATGCCTATTATTACGCAAATTACAAAGTTTTACATTTACAAAAACTTACTTTGGTACTGTCTGACAGTTTTTTCCCAAAGGATCCCTGCAGGTTTTGAAACATGGGCTTGCACAAGCATCATAATGCCATTCACATGCAGAACGTGATAGAAATTTTACATCTGAAAGACAACCAAAATCTGTTAATCTCATTTATTTCTAAAAACATACACACATCTCACTAGGAAAGATAGCTCAAGTTCACTGCAGCTCTAGAACACTCACTATTTCTACCAGCATTCTTTACAAACAAAATTAATAGTAGCATTTTTCAAACTGTGAAGCTCTTTTTAAAATGAAAGTTTACTTTTACACACAGTACAGAGTACTCTGCAACCTGTTTTGCTCTTAGCAGAGATAAAACCTGCCACTGAATTTCTCACGCTTACTGTATATTACAATCACTTGAAAATAAAGCCAGGTAAGTCAGCGCGCTGCTTTCTTATGTTTTAAAAACCATGTCAACAATGAATCTGTATTTTGGGTTATTTAAACAAGATGAAAAAGATACAGATTCTGAACAGTTACTGCTATTATAATCAAAATTAAAAGCACCAGCACCACACCAATGCACTAACACTGTGCATCACAAAAGTGGTTTGCCTGCTGTGTAAAATCAGGTGATAGAAGGTACATAACTTGTAATGCAACTGCCTTTTAAAAATCAAAACAATCTGATCTGAGGTCAATTTAGGCTCTTTACTACCACATCTCTTAACAGTTCATCTTTTCAGAAGCAGTATAAAATAGAATTTCAGACTCAAAATGACTTGAGGTTTAAATTGTTTTCTTGAAATGCCTAACCGCTCCTAACATGCCAAAGCAACTCAGACATGATCACATACATAGATTGGAAAAAATAAAAACACTTCTCCAAACTAAATACTTCAAAAAAAGTCAAACACTATGACAAATGAAAAAACAACAACCCCCCACCCAAAAATCACACATACCTACCCAACTTCCCTTCAGAATATCTAAAGCACATAGATAGTGTTTACTGAAATACTTCAAGCCCAGATAACTGAAACTCAAAGTGCTAATTCAGATAGAGGAAGAATTAAACTTCAAAGTGGAAATAAATGGAAGTAAGGATCAGCTACAGTTCTAATGCTTATTAGTTTATTCAGAATGAATGTAAATAAGAAAAATAAACAGACTCAGATTGCATATAAAGCTTCAGAGAAGCAAATTCTCAGTAATCATATGGATAACACACATGGTGTATACACTCGCACGTTCAAATGCATTGTGTTTTCTTTTTCACTACAATCCTGTCCCATTTGTGTGCAGAATGGCTCCCATGTCAGTGCTATGTGCACAGCCAAGAGGCTCTTTCAAGTCTATGTGACATAAGCAATCCATCTGGATATTGGTACCTGAACTACAACTCACTACAGCTCCCTCCCGTAGCAGCCAAGGCAAGGCAGTGACAGTTTCCTTATGTCTATACAGAGAAGACCACTACCATGATATATAACAGAGTATTAAGACTGATTTTAGACCTATGTGGTTAAGAGTCTGTGAAGTCTAACTGCAACTGAACAATATTTATGTTAATGATCAGAAAGAAATGATTACTGCTTACAAAGAATTTCCACTTCTGTCTTAAGTCTTTTTTGCTCTCAAGTCTTGTGGCTAGCTCTTTTACATCTTCCTGAAGGCATTCATCCTTCCCTGAAGATCCTAAGAAATTGCTTTTCCCTGCAAATTTCAGACATCTGCACTCATGGATAGTTAGTTCGCTGCCATTATTAATCATAAACATCTTTCTTCTTAGTAAAAATAATTCTCTTCAAAACAAACTATAACTCAAACTCAGCTGCCTACATCCTTCTTATAGTCAAAGAATGTGCATGTTGCCATCTAGTGTTATCCTTTCAGTGGTGTTCTGTCCAAGGACTTAAACTGTCACCATTTTCAAATACATGACTTCAAAGACAGTAACAAATGCGCTTATACATAATTACATCCCTATATAAAACTAAATACGCTTCACTGAACTAATCTAACCCCTTCTAGTGAAGCCAACTTAAATAACATTTAATGGAGGAAGGGAATTATTTCTGTACATTTTGCTGACAGATGCCTGGAGCTTTGCATAAAAAGGCAGGTCAAAGTGAAAAGGTTTAATGACACATGAAGAGGATGTGTGACAAAAAGACAATATACCCAAGATTTACTGGAGCAGGTTATCATCACCCTAATGTGGACCAGCAATCACAGAATATTCTAGTGCAACCTAGGAAATCTCATTCAGATTACCCAAAGGTAAGTACACAGATCCATAACTTCTAACTCGTGCCATAAACCTCACCACTAACAGTAAAAAAAAGTTCCACACAACAAATGCACAAGCTTTGTAGAGAACATACACAAACCTCAAGCTCTGTAGAGAACATACACAAACCTCA
>NW_024962282.1:545251-546696 GCF_019238085.1 Lagopus leucura
GAACATACACAAACCTCAAGCTCTGTAGAGAACATACACAAACCTCAGGAGGAATGTCAGTTTCTGAGTTTAGCAGAAGAGTGATCTTGAATTAACACTGTTAAGTGTGGAACTGACATACTTTTTCCTATTTTTCACATGAGCTTAGACTCAAAGTGATAGCCACATTTGCCTCAAGTACTCCTGCAGATTAAGTTCATGGAGTTTGCAGGTGCTGCATGACTTGGGAGGAAATGGTGAGAACCTGCACATAATTTGTTGCTCATGAATACCACCTTCTGCAAAGAACTAACAAAATCATGCTTTTCTGCAAATTTTGCCTCTGCATCTGCAGAACATAAGAGACAACAGATGAAATCAGTTCCCTTTTCATAGAAACTGTCTTCAAAGGAGAAAAGAAAGAGAAAAGAAAAATGACAAAAACATGCTCTAAAGCCATTTAAATCCTCCTCTCCCTCCCTAAACTGAAGGAAATACACCTTTTCTCTCTCTTTTGATTTTAGACATTAACTTTCATGCCAGTAAAACCTAGAGTACTGCTAATCCAATTACAGAAAATTTCACCAGTAAAACTGTGGATTTCACCAGTGTAATAGCATGAAGGCCTTACGCTACCCAGGAAGTTAATCAGCCATCTCCAACACATGCTTCCCATTTTTATACTACTTAAATTCCCCCACCAGCAAACAGTAATAGGAGCTTTGTATTCTGTGTACAGTTCACTCGCAACAAAAAAATGATACAGAGTCATGGCTCTTATATCAGGTATATGCTCCTCAAAAGGATTTGTCATGTCATTTAGAAGTAACCACGTGCATCCCAGTGAAGTCTATCAGCACTGTCTTCTATTTGGTGACATAGCAAATCCTTAATAAAATGGTAAAGAGTATCTTGGATGGGAAACATTCCACTAAATACGTCCTCATTTATTTTGTCTAATAAGAGCTAAACATATAAACGTGTGATGGTACTGTAGAAAGCTTTCATAACAATATAGTATACACTTTGCCAAAGACAATACATTAAAAAAAATATTTCCCAAACCTATACATAATTTTCTCACTTCCCTGAGCATCAGAGAAGCATTCAGAATCTTCATTCCTACTGGCTTTCAAATTTAGGTCTGTGGTAATAAAAACAACAACTACTATATGGAGCTGTTGGAGAGGGTCCAGAGGAGGGGCCACAAAGATGATCAGGGGACTGGAGCACCTCCCCTATGAAGACAGGCTGAGAGAGCTGGGCTTGTTCAGCCTGGAGAAAAGAAGGCTGCGGGGTGACCTCATTGCAGCCTTTCAGTACCTAAAGGGAGCCTACAAACAGGAGGGGAATCAACTGTGTGAAAGGGTAGATAACTGCAGAACAAGGGGAAATGGTTTAAAATTGAGGGAGGGAAAGTTTAGGTTGGATGTCAGGGGGAAGTTCTATACAGAGAGAGTGGTGAG
>NW_024962282.1:546796-712936 GCF_019238085.1 Lagopus leucura
AGGGGGCTGGAGCACCTCCCCTATGAGGACAGGCTGAGAGAGCTGGGCTTGTTCAGCCTGGAGAAAAGAAGGCTGCAGGGTGACCTCATTGCAGCCTTTCAGTACCTAAAGGGAGCCTACAAACAGGAGGGGAAATCAACTCTTTGAAAGGGTTGATAACAGCAGGACAAGGGGAAATGGTTTAAAATTGAGGGAGGGAAAGTTTAGGTTGGATGTCAGGGGGAAGTTCTATACAGAGAGAGTGGTGAGGTGCTGGAACAGGCTGCCGAGGGAGGTTGTGGATGCCCCGTCCCTGGAGGTGCTCAAGGCCAGGTTGGATGGGGCCCTGGGCAGCCTGGTCTAGTATTAAATGGGGAGGTTGGCAGCCCTGCATGCAGCAGGATGTTGGAGCTTGATGATCCTTGAGGTGCCTTGCAACCCAAGCCATTCTCTGATTCCTGGATCTGATAAAGAATATTATTTTTCATAGCATCAGAGTCTGCTAGTGATGTTGATTACAAAAACCCTGGCCACAATTTGTGTGTTTTGACAATTCCTACTAGTTTACAAGTCCATCCTGCCTTTTTTTTATATTGACATCTACCACAAGGACAACATTTGCCGCTGTCAGAGTTTTGATATATTTGCAACTTCTGCTATACTCAAAAAATTCCAATTTACTTTAAAAGGGGTGAGGGGGAGAGGAAGGGGGAAGAACCTAAAAATTGAACTATAAAAGACTGTATTCAGAATAAAACTTTTTTAAAACATGAAAAAAAATACTTAAACTTTCATTCTCATCTAACACTTTGTTTTTTTTTTTTTTCCCCTCAGACTTCAAATAATTTGGAAGGAAGAAAATCTGATTCAGAGTTACCTCTATTTATAACAGCAGCAAAACTCTGCTTAGTAACTCAGATTGCCAATCTCTTCTGCTACAAGTTTAGAAACATGAAATCCTATCTAGCCACTTAACACACACAAACTACCAACAAACTCTGCTCATGACTTTCAAGTTTCTGCAATGAGAAATGTAAGGAAATATCACAGAAAAAAAAAAGAACTCTGTGCCTAGCGTAAACATAATTGAAAATGGAATATAATTGCCTACCCCTCAAATACTTAAGCTTTAGTTTATTATACTGTTAGATTGATATAATCCTGTTAACGTAATTATCTAATCTCCTCCTATTTACTCACTCAGAAGCCAGAAGGTCAAATGCTTGTATTTGCAGTATAAGTAAGAAAGATTTTATAATTCCAGGGAACATCAGTTCAGTTCCAAGAGCTACACAGAAGGTGTGTTAATGGTCATAGTGGAATTTGCAGGTACAACAAGAGTTGCTCAGAATTATCCAGTATCAAGTCCAGGCCATAATCTTTGGGACTGGCAAAGCATTAGAGCTTGAACTAAACTTCAAAGCCATGCATTGTAATTAAAACAGGATAGGTTAAAAAAAAAGAATTATGTTGGTAGAAATGTTGAAACTAAGTTGAAGTTTAGCCCGTCAACTACATTATATATGAAACCTGACTTAAGATGGAAGAGGCTTTTGTTAAAGTATATATTTTCATTTCCAGTTTTGCACAATTTCTGAATATTTCAGTTAAGGTACAAATACTACAAAGATGCAAAATGTCCTGTGTGAAGCACAAATACTGATAGATACTCATGTGCAGTGCACATATGCCCACCTACTTCTTGAGATTTTAATTTTTGCTGAAAATTCTGACAGGTTTTCATTTACAGCCACTTAGTCTCTAAAGCACATAGCTAGCAACACTTTCCACAAAAGCTTTGCCACAGAATTTATATAAAACAAGTCACATTCTTATAATATTAACCCACAGCCATATTAAAATGTGAAGTATGTTATTACCACTCTGTGAATGATAAAAATCAACTAGCTTGAGAATATGATTAAAAAAAGATAAGGAAACTACAGGTATATGCATAAGAAAAAAAAACAGTTTCCTTCTTCCTCCTGACTTTCCCTAACTAATGATTTCTAATGATGAATTAATGACAGCTCTTGCACAACATTTGTCTCTAGAAGACTAAGGTAAGACTAAGTGTATTCTTTCAGCTTAATGAGTAATAATCCATTGGTTGCAAAAAAAAAAACCTGCATAGAATATTAAGTCTATTTTCTTCTGAAGATAAATATTTTCTTGTGAATACACACTCTAGATAGTCAAATTCCATTATCAACTCAGACTCTCAAATGTTTGTGGGAAGGAGGGCAAAGAAATCTGATCATAATTAAAACAACTGAATTTACAAACTGCAGTGACTATATCTGGAAAACACTTTCCAGTTTAGCCCATCCTATCTGCGTAATTCATAGTCAAGGTATCTGAATGTGACAATATTTACTGCTATGAAACTGAAAAAAAGTGACTCGTCAGCTGACTTTCAATGACCATGTATCTATTGCTGTGATGATAGGGTCATTTAAAATTCCTCCTTTTGAACGTGCGTCACAGAGCATGAAGAAGTCTCATGAGGAACTTTCTGGCCAAGGGGATTTACTGGGCCTATTATTCTGCTCCTGATATTTATCCTCTGATTCCAGAGGAATAGCTGTTCCTGGTTCAAGGGTTTCTGATCTAATATGCAAAGCATTTACAATAGTCAGCAGGAAACCCAATATGCTTTTGCCTCGCACTCTGGAGCCGGTGTAACTTTTCCATTAACTAAAACAAATGCTGCTGTATTTTTAGACCATGTAATTACCCTACATCAGCAGGCTGGGCCTTGTGAACATACACTGGAGAAAGATTCGAGCCCTGTGTTTCTCTGCTTATAAAATTCTGAAACCCAAGCCCTCGGATGTGGTGATTAATGAAATGCCTCGATCATTTGATCTGATCCCACATGCTGAGGTGAATTGTTTTAGTTTTCCACTGGCATAGATAGGATTTTTTGCTATAATGACTGAATGGTAAAGACTTCACACTTGAAAAGATATACCACTCTGTGTTAATGGATGACCACTGAGAATTGGAACACGTTTTAACCTTCTTCATTCCTGTCTCAAAGATAAAAGACGAAAGGAGATATTTTTGTTACATCCAAAAAAAGTTCTTTGCTTTAAATGCTGCACGAACATCCTGGTAACAGGCTCAGCTCATAACTCTGCTGTTCAAAAACCTCAACAGCTCTGCAATTACAAGCATTTGTCAAGAGACAACAGGCATTTGGCAATGACAAAATCTGTCATTTTTTCAGAAGTTGGAGTGTGCCAGTCAACAGCTGCATTAGGCTGTCATCATAATGCACCACAAAACAGCAGCAGATTCACAATACTACCATTAACACTTTAATTCAATGTTTTGATAACAAGAAGCTCCACGAGGCATACAGTTGGCCTCTTCTGTCACATAAGTCAGTGCTTGCTTCAGATTTGCCTGTGCCAAGAGATTCAAACTGATCACTATAAAACAGCCAGGCAATGATTCATTTGTTAAAATATTTCACTTTTGTTCTTTGTTGTTTTTTTTTTTTAAACAGTTTTTATTTCAGAGAATGAAGAACTCATTTAAGAAAACCATTTTACCAAGAACACCTTTAAAATTCTTCTATCCCAACAAATTAATTACCATTAAATTCAAAATTGCAACAAAATAAAAAGCATTAGAACATAAAAGTAATAGTTATGATGATTTGGGAACTTTACATACCACATAAACGCCATGGGAGCCAGCAAGTAGTAGTTGATACCAAAGTTTGTAAAAAAAGTCGTATAGATTCACTAGAAATATCTGATGTATTAACCCAAATTGACAATAATGCAAGTGATAGTTTCATGAATAATATGCTGTGTCTTTGCTTTACAGGACAATATAAATTATTGCATCTCATTCTGATCTTTAACACCACCTTCACTTCAGGATAAGGCTCTTCTCAAGTTTAAAAGTGAAAGAGTATGTTTTTCCTTACTAATCTAAAACTAGCTAAGTTTGATCAGTTATGGAATCCTAAATGTATGGTGTTGGTCACTGGTTCTTATTGGAGCAACTTCTGCATCCAGCTTTGACAAAAAGTCCTAAGAACGCTGTCTACATTTCTGATCTTTACACTCCGTGGAATGTGATTACTGTTATAGGAATGGAAATCTCTCCAGAAGGCAGAAACCAAAGCAGTCTCACAGCAATCTCCATTACAGCTCCTGAATATGCAGCAGTCTAATTAACTTCAGCGAAACAGACAACTACATCCCCAAGAAGAGGCCTCTATTTCCACTGCACTTGAAATGCTAGCAGTTAATAGCTGAAAAGGCAGAGCTTTCGAGAATGGGAACATAGATAAAGCTAAAGTTGCTTTTCAGGGGAAATGCAAGATTTGAGGAATGCAGTCTTTAGGCTGTCTTTTGCACTGGATGGCATGACCTCTAGTAAGAAGGCTACAGAGTTTGCAAGGAGAACTCATTGTACTGAAAACTCTTTCAGTGACAATCAGAGGGAAAGAAGGAAAAAAACATCATGCACAGACCTTATCTTTGAGAGAAGTATTCTTTTTCTTTTCTATTTTTTCTAATGAAATTATTTGAATGAATTTCCTGTTCCTTAAGCATTTCATCACAAAGTAAGTATGGCCCAGAAACATTGTACTCTTCTGTTAATACCCCAAACCATTGGCAAATACAGCGTAGTCATGAGGATATTTAATGGCTCATGACAAGAAAACAATCACGTTCTTCTACAGAGCTCAAAGATGATTTTCAGGAAGAGTGTCACAAAGAGATTAACAACAGCTCCCAGTTATGTCAGGGAAAAGTTCATCACCTCTTAAAAATGCCAATAGTATTTGGCCTGTATTTCCATAGGAAGCAAACTGCTGTTAATCAAATATAAATTTGATTACCTACCCACAAGTTTCAGAAGTACTGACAGTCTGAACTCCTCTGAATGATGGTACTTCAGAAGCTTAACTGAAGACATTGAAATGTGGATGAAGTATCCTGGTTTTGCAAATGACTCAAAGGAACTATATCCTGAAAGCCATGTATTCTTGTGGATAACAAATGTTGATTTGTTGTGAAATTCTTCACTTTTTTCCCATTTAGAAAGAACAAGGGTATTACTTGAGGACAACTGAAGAAAATAATTAGGTCTCTCAGCTGCTTCAAATGAAACCAAGTTGGAATCTGAAAAACAGAGGACTCATTTATGTTCTTTAATAAACTAAACTCATTCAAATGTAACATTATTGCTATCAGTAGCATGAGCAATGTAAACAGCATTGACCTTATCAGTAAAACAGAATTTAAGGAAATATTCTATATATATATTACAGAATCCTAGATTAATGAATGTTTATTTTTCTAAATTCACTACAGATAAAATAATCTTTTTGTAACGTTTGCAATCAGAAGCATACAGCTCAAGAGCTCAGCCTTGCATTAAAAATAAATTCAAAAATGCTATTTTGCATTCAGCTTGCAGCTTTGTGTTGCATCTCTAAGCAGCCAGCTCTCCAGCCTTCCCCCTAACAACAGCAAAGTCTGTCTTCTGACAAACGTACCCACACCATACCTTACCCTTAAAGCAGTACCTTAAAGCAAGCCCTTGTACAATCAATTGCAGAGTGGCAGATTTTGAGCCTGTTACAGGCATCTGTTACTCACAGAAGTACTTCATTCTGTTTTGCTGTAAATTCTGCTCTTCTGTGGAAAGCAGCCATTAAACTAGTGTAAAATCAACTAACTCACCAGGCCTAGATAGCATTTCTTAGAAAATTTTTAAAAGAGCTCAGAAAATAAATGATCTCTATTAAACAGATACTTTATATTCTCCTATAACAGTTCTGGAAGAGTTGATTGTTTTCTGAGTATAAAAACTATGACTTACTTGAAAAAACAAGACTATCTTTTTTAATAGATGTCTGCTAATGATTGGAAAGTAATGAGACAATCACCATAATTTATAGACCCAAAACTTTCTACTACCAGTGATTTGTCTTAAACAGATGAAATACATCCAATTTGGGGGAGGTGAACAACCAAGAACACAGATAATATAAATGAGTATGAAAAATATGACAATTACTGCATTGATTTTACAAACTCCTCTATGTCCAAAAAATGAAATTCCATTCTCCTAATTTGTATTATAAGACACAAAATCCACTTGTTAAGTTCTATTTTGAAAGAGAGATTTTATACAAGTAGAACACTAGGAGTGACCTTCACTTTCCAAGCCTAAAACAAATACAAGAGTACAAGTGTGTCAAAACTATGACTAATAAAAGCAGTCTGGCCCTCGATACTCTATTACATGAGCTCCTGTGTGTCCTACAGACAACAGTTAATCAAATGCCTGCTTTTTCAACTGACCTACATCCATTCTTTCTGATTATACAAGTGACAACTACACTCAGACTGTCCAAATTCCTGATCTGTAGTAAAATTTTATTGAGGCTTGAGCGCTCTGGGGGCAGTGAAATTGGGTATGCAGGCTACTACAGCATTTAATCATTGTCACAAAGTGCTGAATAAATTCTTGTAAGCCTTTTATACTTGTCTGAAGGTGTGCAAGATTTATTCCATCTTCTGAATAAACAAGATTCATTCACTGAGAAACCTAATTCAGGATGTGAAGTAGACAAATTCATAGCACAGTACCTTTAGCTCAGGTTAGAGCCAATGGCCATCTCTGTACATGACAGTAGAAAATATGTGATGGTGACCAAGTGAATAAGAGGACTTTTCTTGTATCACCCCTTCCTCTTCTCCCAGAGGAAGAGTGGAGGGGGCAATACACACCTGAGGCACTGGCTACAATACTGACTGTGAAGCTTGTTAAAGTTGTAATTAGGGAGGGATGATTGTTTATCAAATAAAAGTATCTGTTCATAAAGCTGAAATCATGTAATTAAAATTAGTCAAGTGGAAATTTTAGCAGACATTTAGGTGCAGAGTTAGATAAAGAGAAAAGAATTTTTTTAACCCAGATCTACACTTAGATATAAGCAAGTATTAAAGGATAGAATATGCTTTGGCTTAAGCCTCTACATTACAATCACTTTACCATGTGCTTTGGGTTTATAAAGTCCTGAAGTAAGCATAAAGCTCACTACATGTCCGGGAACAATATCATCTTCTCTCACTGCGAAAACAAAACCATTCACCAGTTTTGCTGCCATTACAAATTCTCCATTGACGTAGCTGAGAAGTTTGTATGGGCCCTTTCCCAGAGCTGTTGAGAAAAAGTAGTCAGAATTACCTTTCATGTCAAGTGTCACAAGTGCTTGAGTCCTAAATATTATGATATAGAGAGAAACTACAGCTGAAAACTCCAGGTGCCATTTGTTAATGACAAACAAAGTATTCACACTCAAAACTACCTATCTTAAATTCTAGGGAATTGTCATCAGCTTCTCTCCCTTGTTCTTATCCACTTCAAAGTTAGATGACTCTTCAGTTACTCAGGTAGAAAAGAAAATATTTAGCACAGAAATAGCTTTTTGTCCCCACTCTGGAACATCTTATGAGGAGTACTGATGAGCTGGATAAGCAAACAAAAGTGGAAGTGGTATATGCTAACTATGTTTATTGCAAGCTTATCACATGTACAGCACTTCAGTATATCAACAAGTTTTTGCCAATAAAAATTCAGTAAGAAAACTAATACCACACTTTATATCTGTTACCATCCAAGTTCTTTTCACCACTAGCACACACTACAGCACAGGTGTTAGGGGCACTGCGCTTCCAGTCTGTTATAACTGCAAGAAGATCACTTAGTCTCAGATTGCACATAGAAAACAAAACAGTACAAAAATTCAGAACTGCAGTCAACTCACTTAACTACACTTTAAGGGCTTAAATGTGATTCAACTTAAATTCTACTACACTCTCTATACTATCTCTATATTATCAATTTCAAATCTTTTCAGCCATCTGTGTATCAGAAAAGGTTATTTATTTAGCCATATAATTTGAAGCTGACATGTTGCTTAAGTCACATTCATACTACATACTGGGCTACAGCTTGATACATCCTCACTAGATAAAGAGGAGGGGAAGTAGGGGCAGCTGCTGCTTAAGACAATTCCTCCCCAGGATCTTTCTCAGGCTAAGTTGTTGCAGTATGAAGTCTAGCAGAAGATCAAAACATCATGGACCATCTAAATATGCAGATTGTTTGATGAGCTTGACAAAAAGTAATTACAGAATAAACAGCAGGAATCCTGTTTGCTCCTCACATCAGGTTGGCTTGCAGTGCTTAGATTTTTTGCCATGTCTAACGATGCAGATGTTCTCCATATAACTTTGAAACAGTCTGCATAGAGATTCCAGCACTTCTGCAGTAGTGCAGCACCCAGCACAAATTAGCAACTGATGTTTTACTCAAGCAGCTTACACAAATTTCGCACCTCCCTCTGAGATCAATGCTAGTAAGCAACAAAACTTGTTGCTCAAAAATGTAAAGCCAGGTCAGACATATCTAAATAGATAGTTATTCCATATCACAGAAAGCTGAATTATCTTTGTAACTAGCTCCATCTGGAGGCTGCACAGGAGCTGAGTGGTTTGACAGAACAAATGGTTATCAACTCTGGACTGCAGTAAGCCTTTAAGCATACTGCCACTTGAATGGAACATTATATAAATTACACAGTGATTTAATTATTTAACCATTACCTATAAATGCAAAGCAACTGAGTTAATCAGACTTTTGGGAAAGACAATATTAAAAGGATCATGAAATTACAAGCTATTGGGAAAAAAATGAACCTGTAAAACATCACATGTAAAAAATTCATCACTTGCAATTATTCTTATACAAAATGCAACAAGGAATATAAAGATAACTTTGGTATAAGGAAGCCAAATACTATACTGAAATTTTATCAGGCCTTTTAGGACTTACCTTTGTTGAAATATTCACAATCATAAGCTGAAAAATAGAAAGAAAGGAAAAAGAAACCGTGGGCATTCTGCATTTAACAGCTTTGCCACTACCCTTTGCTAGTTAAGGCCTAAGCCAACTGCTTGGTCAAGTTAGATCACACATGACAATTTATTCTAACATTTATTGCCAAATTTTTTACTACCTTAATAAAATTCTTAAATCATACTGTTTTAAATATTGTTTCCCAGCAAGAAATACACATTCCCATAAGTTGTCTTTTTGCGACCTCTAGTGTTTAAGACTAAGCTTTGCTGTCTTTCCATTCTCATTAAAAACACATGCACCATTTCTACAAAACAAAATAGAATATAAACCTCTTGCTTTATAACTAATTTCGTCTGTAACCTTGATCAAACTGCATGCTCTCTTTGAGACACTACAAAAATAGAAAAATGATTTTTTCTTCTGTTTTTTCCTTTCTTGCTCTCTTCCAATACAATTTCCAGGTAGTCACTCTCTCCTGCCAAGCATGTGACCCAGGTGCCATAGCAAAAGGCCTCAGATAATGTTTTACCTTTCATCATTGTTGAATGGGGATACTAACAGACTAACAAAGTCCAGTTTAAAATCTTATTTGTCTTCATTTAGAAGACTTATCTTCCACACGTGCTCCAGGGGCAGCACTGAGTCACACCTATGTTTTTGAGACCTGCTTAATACAGTCCTACTGAAGATAAGTTACACAAGCTGCTAATTGCCTAACTTTGGTTTGAGGGATGCCCTGCATACCATATCCATAAATATATGGATTTTCCATGACTTTTTCTTTCACATCATGGGACAAGGAAGAAAAACTAAGTGCCTACCAGCAATATGAAAGAAGCATGCAATCTAGCTAGACAAAAAACGAACATGGAGACCAGTAAGAGGCACTCACTTGCTTTCCTATCCCTCAAGCAGCTCATTCTTATATCAGTTCTGATACTGTGGCTTAGCGATTCACACCCCCAGGCAATTCAGTGTTTGATTTCTCAGGTCTAAATCTCATAAATACAACAGCAAGCAGTGGCTGTGCTAGTTAAGTAAACTTACGACACACTCTAGGAGTCCTCCAGTCTACAGAAACTCCATGCTGGCAGCACTGATGAGCATATGCTGATACACTTGTACAGAAACATTCACAGTCTCCTCCTTGGTTACAACCACATGTATCTGCCAAGCAGTTCGAGTAAAACCAAGTGACATCAATCTAGAAATATAAGAAAATATTCACATAGACACAGGCAACAATCATCTCCACACAAACCTGTGATTACTTCAAAATTTTAACATAAGACTTTTAAGCATTAAGGGCTTTAATTTAAATATCTGCATTATATACAAGAGAAATAATTATTAGAACACAAATTACACAGATGCTTATGTGAGATGTTTTCTCGTGGTTTAGTAATATTTAAACCATAATAAGCTACTTAGAATCTTATTTAATAAGAGAGACTCAACTGACCACAGGAAAATGCATCTCAAACATTAATAAAGTTAAATATACATAAAACATAAGAAATAATACAATAGAGGCAAAGTCAGCTAATTGTAGGTAGTCCTTGTGACAGATCTAACTAAACATTCCCCATTACAGGGTTAAACAGGGATGGCTCAGATTTCATGTTCTTTATTGCTGTAGTAATGAAAAAGAAAAGGTATGGCAAATAAGGAGAAGATGTAAAGTGATTTGAGCTGAAGAGCAGTTCCTCTGCAGTAAGACAATGACTTTAACATCTCTACATGCAACTACAACTCACCACTGGATGGCAAGCTTCAAATGCTTCACTAAAGAGTATTCCGCATTCCTTCTTTGCAAATGGCTCTCTCAGTGGATTCAAAATGCATGGATTCTGAATGTCAGACCTGTCAATACACTTAACACAGAAGTAAAATCAAGGGAAGAAACAGCTTGTTTAATTAGTACTTCATGTTTCAGCATACAAAATGGGTTTGTTTTGTCAGTGTTTGTTTGAAGAGATGTAAAACAAAAAAACCCACATCATTTGGGAAAATTAAGAGATTCAGGTAAGGAATTAAAAGAGGCTTATCTGCTAATACAAGGAAAATGAAAAATACACAATCTGAAGAAATGTGTCATGTGTGATGCATTCACATACATACATAGTTCTAAACAAAGATTCAAGGCAGTCCTAATCTGTTGTCCTTACTCACTTGAACTGCTCCAATTTACATAAGTGACAAAGACTTGGATAACTTGCATTAGAAGGGTTAGAAATCAGGTTTTTTACCCTAACTACCAGGAAGGAAAATCTCTGTGAATACCATTGCACGTAAGAAAAAAGTTCAGTATTTCACTTTACAAGATACAGAACTGTTAGTTAAATAACAAATACACACTGAACGACTGTGGAACTGTTGCTGTTCAAAAAACCTCTTGAAAACAGAACAGCTGTAGGTGAAGAATACTACACTGCATTCTTCTCTACACTTTGGTAGTGTGTAAAAAACTGATTACTTTATTCTGCTTAATGGATTATGATACCTTTAAGAACCACAGACATGGTGGTTGTACTGATGCTTGACTGAGATTTCCAGGAACTTCTGATTTCATTCTAGATAAACTGTATGATGCAAACATCCAAAATCTATAAGCAAATATATTTGTTTTACTATGTACCTCTACAGCTGTCCAGCTGTTTCCAAATTCTTGTGAGTTTGTTAGTTCAAAATTATCTGGAGTCCTCAATTCATTTATTGTTTTCAAATCGAAATTTCCACACAACCCAGACAATTCACCCTGGAAAATAAAAACAATCATTTTCCTGCATGATATAAAATGCTATCAGTCCCAACTATTTTCAAAACATGCTTTTTATGTTTTTGTCTTCAGTTGCTCAATCAAAATTTGTCAGGACTCAACACATTTTCACCAGTTTCTGAGCCTGAGAAGTTCAGCTATTTGTGATAATAAAACAGTGGGAAATATTTTACGTCGATAGCATCAGTATTATTTCACAGAATGGCCATGGTTGGAAGGGACCTCAAGGATCATGAATCTCCAACCCCCCTGCCACAGGCAGGGCCACCAACCTCCCCATTTAGTACTAGACCAGGCTGCCCAGGGCCCCATCCAGCCTGGCCTTGAACATCTCCAGGGACGGGGCATCCACAACCTCTCAGGGCAGCCTGTTCCAGCACTCATAGCAAAGAACTTCCCCCCGACATCCAACCTAAATCTTCCCTTCCTCAACTTCAAACCATTTCCCCTTGTTCTGCAGTTATCTACCCTTTCACACAGTTGATTCCCCTCCTGTTTGTAGGCTCCCTTTAGGTACTGAAAGGCTGCAATGAGGTCACCCCGCAGCCTTCTTTTCTCCAAGCTGAACAAGCCCAGCTCCCTCAGCCTGTCTTCATAGGGGAGGTGCTCCAGTCCCCTGATCATCTTTGTGGCCCTCCTCTGGACCCTCTCCAACAGCTCCCTGTCTTTCTTGTACTGGGGGCTCTAGACCTGAACACAGTACTCCAAATGGGGCCTCAGAAGAGCAGAGTAAAAGGAGACAATTTCTTTTAGACTGAGTATCACTGAGCCTCTGAGAACGGGACTGATCTTTTGTTCAGAGAAGCAATCTGTTTGCTAGCAACTTGCAGCAAAATAACATCTGCTCCAGTCACACAGGAAATGAGTACTGAAGAAGAACGCAACCCCTGAAGATATTTGTTTCTGCTATTACAGAAATTATTAAAAAGTGAATAAAGATTGCCAGTGAGAATGATTAATCTGTCAAGGCAGCTGAATACTTCTCTCCTTGAGTCTACTACTGTGTTCCTATAGGATTCATGGCATTGTCTATTCTACAAACATTCACAGCATAAACTTAAGACTCACGCACATACTGCAAAGAAATGGCATTAAGAATGGCAGCTTCCCCTTACCTGCCACTGATGACCCATCTGCACATGAACTGTTGTTCTCTGATCCCAAAGAATAGTGATGTGCTCATCAGGAAAATGAACAACAGTGAAAAACCCAGCTTTCCATAACTGTATTTTTTGTAGTTCGTCCATGTAACTAGATGAGCTCTGTTCAAAATAAAAGAAGGCAGCTTAAAATGTAACATCTTCACAAAATATTCATTTGAGAGAAACTGAAACATGTGATAAAACAAATGACATGGATGGTTATGCATCTCAAAACTGACAGAAGGTCATGCAGGAATAAATGCTTGAACTGAAGTGCTCTGGATTTTGACCATAAACAGTGTTGAATGACCTTAAAAGTTCATTTTATATCAAATTCACAGGATGGTAATGACAAGAGAAGTTAAGGTCAAAATGTTATTGGGTCATCAGGAATGTTCAAAATTCAAATTGTCCCTGGCTGTGATTTTAACTTAAATACACAACATTACATTCAGAAGGTCTTAACCACTGACATGCTTTTCTGAATACAGATAGGAATAAGTATGCATGCAGCACACTAGAATTAAGTACGTTTAGAGTTTGTGATCTTCTACACATAAAGCTTTTTTTTTTAATCAGCATCATTTTGATGCCAAATTATTTATACCACAGAATAAGATGCCTGGTTTAACTACATACAGCTTTGCACAGAGCCGCATTAAGCTTCATACAAAAACAAATCACTTTTCTGTGTAGTTGGTTCATAAACTATGAATAGTACTACTTATACTAAGACTACTATAAATACTAAATATTTACAGTAATAAAGCTTGCAGTTTGGCTATAATAAAAATGAAATGCATTCCTCCTATACAACTACACTCCAAAACAGACTAAAACCTTAGTTCCAGTGGAATTAATATCAAGACTCCCACTGGCTTCAAAATAATTTTCATAGACACATCAAGGCTAAAATAGAAGAATTATAATTGTCAAATCTAACATTTTCATGAAATACAGCCAAGATTTTGCTGAAGGTTCCCATTCAACAATGTGGATGTAATCAGCTTTCAGTGAAAAGATATTTACATCTTGGCTACTTAAGTGATACAGTCATTTTTTTAGCCATCAAGATAAAAAATATTTAGAGATGTATACTTGCTACCTTTTTGCCATGTTCAAGACTGACACTTACTGGATTCCCAGTTTCATCATCAAATATTAGAGAAGATTTTCCAACATTAATGAAGATGTCTTTTCTGCAAATGATTCCAGTATTAAAGCAGTTAATATTCTGTATAACTACTGAGAAACTTGCTGAAGTGCTCTGCAGAGAAAAAAAAGGCACTTTTTAAATATACTAATATAACTACATATGTTGTTACACAGATAAATTAGCAGAAACTTCAGCATTTATGTTAAGTATAACTCAATATCTAAAACACAGCAAAGCTTAAAAAAAAGTGTTGGATGTGGTATGTGGCACTGATAAAAAAATGAGTAGAATGGTAGATTTTAAACCCCGTTTTGCAGAGGCTTCATAAAATGTCTCACCTTAACTAGATAAGCCTTACAAGTTCCAACAAAGTCATATGTAAGTCCATCAAATGTTCTGTAATGCCGATCCCCATAAGCAGTACACATGGATGGGCAGGGATGGAAGGTGCACTGAAACGATCCATGCTGGCAAATGCTGAAAAATGTATGACCAACAGTGGTAATACCAACTGTAACCTCCGACAAACCATTACAGCTTCTGCACTGAGAAGCAAAACCACCAAGAATGCATAAGAATGACAAAAGAATGACAACTGTTTCATCTAAAAGCAGATTGAACAAATTTATTCCCTAGAATTTGTTTTTACATGCTTAACTCAGGTAGCCTGTGTTCTCTCCTGTTAGAATCAATAGGTTTCAGAATACACAGACACTATAGATCAGGAAAGAGCATTTATTTTGTTGAAGCAAGAAAAATGCCACCCAACATAACAATTTATTCCTTACTGGCACACAGCAGAGATGTGTTTCAAGGATGAAGCTAACTAACAGTAGTTACACTAGCTGATTTCTGTACGCTAGCTGATTTCTTAGAATCAATAGGCAATGTGTCCTATTACTACAGTCCTTATTCACTTCCTGATTGAACAGAGATTTTACATAAACTTTTTTATAATATAGTAAATATATATATTATACATTATAATTTATAATTGTATGTATATTTATATGTGGCCCTATTCCATTAGGCTCCTTTAAATAACTGTGTTCTGGGTTTTTTTTTCTTATATATAGGTATTATTGTCCCTTAAGTCTAGCCTAAAAGTAGCTCAGGTCCTGCCTACATTCACCTTAAGAATCACAGTGCCTCCCTGTGCATCATCCTCTTGGTATTTGAATATAATTTTTGGAAATATAAGCATTTATAGATAATGGATAAAATTATGTCAGCTTTCCACAAGCAATTTTTTAAATGTTACATTTTAAGTTTCTAAGCCACATGAACATTTTAAAAACAGTCCTCAACAAAGACAGCAAGTTGGTGCCCTGGCAGCTTTATTACAGACACAACTAGATACGTGTTATAGATCCAGGCTAAAATAAATATATTACATAAAATAACTTCAATACATACCTAAATTTTTTCACAAAAACATTACACAATTAATATCCTGATTAAATGAACATTCTATATTTACAACTACGTATGAGCCTGACTTTTAGAAATTTTAGGTGAAAAGTTCAGGCTGTAACCCAGCTTCTAATAGTCATTCTGTAGCATCACCTAAGGCAGGAGCCTACCAAAGCTAATGGAGAGAGGAAAAAAAAGTGATGAAAGCACAAGTGGGCTGAAAAAATAACTGATGCTTCTCACGTTCTCTGAGAGACATTAGAATTCAGATGCACTCTTGTGCAGAAACATTTCTCAACATGCAAAGAATGGAGAGCTCCCTTTCAGAAGCCTTAACACAGTCACAGTCAGAATGAAGGGCTTCAGAGGTACATTATGTCCTGGGTGTCCTACTCTCCACATTTCTTGCATATCAAGTAAACTGATATTTCATTAACAGAGTTTAGGGAGTTCAAATTGAAAAAGCAGAGCTACAGGCTGCTTTCAGACTTTGACTAGCTGTTTTATAACAGTGCGTTGCAAAGTAGTATTATAAGTACACAGAAAGCCCAATTCAGCATCCCCCAGCAAATGAACAGCATTTTTCCTATATTCTCAATGTACGACAGCAAACCAGCACAGCTAACTGCACCACCCATGTTACATTGCACAACACAGCACCAAAATGCTGCTCTGATAAGGTCAGCTGCTACCACAACCTTTTGTGTTTAATCTAGCCGGCATATTATTCAGGCAGTTGCACTGGAAACAAATCTAGCCCATCCCAAAACCGCTATCTCTGATAGCAGATCAGCCTTCCAACAGTAGCTCTGCCAGTTTAAGAAGTTTGTCATTTTACTGTTCCATAGAGAAATCAGATTAGTAGTCGTGCTGTTAATATTAAATCAGATATGAATGACAATAATGGTATTTAACACCAATGCTATGCAATACCAATGCACTATTTCTGTACACTAAATTACATAAACATCATTACAACTACTAGGAATGTTTAATGGGCTTACTGAGTATTCTCTTTGTTTACAGAGGCAAAAACACACCTTTCCCTTGCCATATAGAACATATCTATGCATATGTATACAGCATTCTCAAAGACTTTCTCCATCTTTTATCAAGTATGTCACTTCTGAGGGAAGCAGAGCTGGCTACAGACTTCTCATCAGTAAACTACTGATCGCCAAAAAGACATTATCACTTCACATTTCTTTGCTTCTTGGATGTGGAAGCATTGAAAAACCATGACAACCTTAAAGAATTCATGGGCCTGGCCTCAGAAAAATAACATCAAGCTAAAAATCCAGAGAATTTCCACCTGCCCTGCTGCTGCCTTTGGCAAACTCTGACACAGATAAGATATAGTAGTTCTTTCTGATGTAAGCAATAACACACCAGGTCCAACTGGTGTGAAGATGGCTTTTGAAATAATGGGGTGAATAACCCGGGTCGCTTTACCTGCCTGCCCAGTGGAGATGGCTTGTAAGACGCTTCACCAGTCGACCAAAGGGCTACAAATATCTTCTAGAGCAGATACTGAGGACCTGACGAGAGGCAGAGGTAGGCAGTCAGCACAAGGCTGGAGGGGGCATTGATATCCAGACAAGGCAACATCTAGCGCTGACTGGACAAGCCTTCACTGGACAAGGCTGTACTGAGCTGCACAGGCCAGAAGTAGTAGTTTACCAGGTGACATCTGTTAAATGCTCCTGGCAAGCTTAGAATAAGGGGACAAAAGGGCAGATTACTCTGCTGAGAGGCTGGAGGCTACAGCACTACCACAGTATCTCAGTACTTGACATTTTTCTGAGACTCTGATAAGACTTAGTGCCAGCTTGCAAAATTCAACACTAGACAAAGATCGAATCAGGCAGGTCCATCAGTCAGGTATTTTTTCACATCCTATTTCCAGTGAAGCTTATTGAAACGGTAGTTTATAGTGTTCTACTAAGGGCACTGAAGGAAGCTCCACAGAGTAACCTAGCTACAAGGCAGGCACCATGCACCAGGGCAACACTGGACAGTGAACAACTAGGTTTCTGCAGGTCACTCAGTGATTCTATCAACCATCACCTATTTACACCAATTCCAGTAGAAGCCAATTGATTTGTCAATTATCTCACCTACAAATAAAACAAATAAGTTAACTAACTATGCTCAGCACAATGCTCTAATCTCTCATGACAAAGATGATCAAAGGAGTGGAACATCCCTACAGCAAAGAAAGGTTGAGGGAGCTGAGCTTGTTCAGCCTGGAGAAGAGAAGGCTCTGTGGAGACCTAGTTGTGTCCTTCCAATACTTAAAGGGAGCTTGTAAACAGGAGGAGAGAGACCAACTTCTCACATAGATACTGATACAAAAAAAAAAAAAAAAAAAAAAAAAAAAAAGGAATGGTTTTAAACTAAGAAGAGAGAAGACTTAGATCAGGTATTAGCAGGAAATTCTTTACTCAAGAAGGTGCTGAGACACTACAACAGGCTGCCAAAAGAAGCAGCGAATGCCCCAATCCTAGAGGCATTTAAGGCCAGTCTGAACAGGGCCCCGGGCAGCCTCATCTAGTAACAGGCAACTTTGCTGATGGCAAGGGGTTAGAACTGGATTATATTTGAGGTCCCTTTTAACCCAAGCCATTCTACAATTCTATCATAGAAGGCACAGGGTTATGTTTTGAGCCCTCAGAGAGTTCAGATTCCATCATAAAAGTAAAAATAAGATAGAAAGCTTCGATTTCACAAATGCCATACAGGTGTACTACCTGAAGGACTTCTTCCTGTGCTCTAGAAACACTTTCCAAGAAATATTTAAAGAATCTTGATAGGCTAATAGTCAAAACCATGATTTTTCAAATCAAGCTTTTGTCCAAATCCAGTTATTTTTATTCCTAAACCACATATTGCTGTTTTGCTATGTAAAAGTCTCTCGAAATAAACTCTAAAAAATATGTAGCTACAATAGTTCTTCACATGAGAGCAATACAAAATTATGGTGGGTGGATAAGAAGAATCTAGTGTGTACTTATGAATTAGAAAGATGAAGGTAAAAAACAAAAGAGTAGTCAAGACATAGTTAAAAGTTAAAATGAAAAATAAAAGATCTGTGCTTACCAAGTATGACAGGATGAAATCACTTTGTCACCTGGGAAGTACTCCTTTCCTTTCCACAAACATGGACATTCATCTGTTTCCAAGCATACAACCCCATGCTTAACAAGACTATTAAAAAAGATATATACATTCAATAGAAGTACATCCAAACCAGATACATATATACAAAAATATTTTCCAAAGCTGCAAATTATGTTATTATTGAAAAATATTTTAAATCTCAGACTGAGTAGGTACAGTTTTAGTAATACTTGTATGTGTAATTTGACAATTTACTCTCACAGCAGCTATATGTTGTACCTTTAGTAAGTAAATACAAGCACGAGGGGCATTAGCTCTTCAAGCAGTAACCTTCTGAAAACATTCATTGATGTATACGCTTTAAGGCCACGAAAACTAAGGTCTTTCAGACCTCCCACAAATTTCTCCAAATTTCTTTGAATTTAGTCACTTAAATGTTCAAGGTCATGTTGGATGGGACCTTGAGCAACCTGACCTTGCGGAAGTTGTTCCTGCCCATGTCATGGGTGTTGGAACTAAATGGTCTTTAAAGTCCCATCCAACACAAATAATTCTGTGTTTCTATGATTCTAACTACAGCAGAATTGCCATCAGAGACATTTCCTCTAGAAGTATAAATCCATTTTAAAAAAGTGACTTAATCATTGTAACAATTTGGGTAGATTTAAATGTGTATTTCTTTAGCCATCAGAATTAGAGCGCTTTCAGACGTTGCATAGTTTTCCCATATCTGTTATTAACCTCTTTTTCTATGAAAAACATAATGAGATTATCAAAAGAACTTTCTCAGATGCATCAAATGAGTACATATTTCTGTATTAAGGACTTCTTACCTTTAAGCAAACTATCATAAAAATACTTATAAAAAAGCCTCCAAGGGAGACAACATGCACAGGTATTTGTAGATCAAGGCTAAAAAGAAAATTGTAGTTCAAGCTATAAACCTGTATTTAGAAATAATTACAACTCCTACAGAAGCAGGTAAAACCTGAATTATAAAAAAAAAATTGCTGAAAAAATTCCAGTAGAAAAGAAGGAAGAATTCATGTCCAGCAAGACAAAAAGCAGCCAGTCTTCATTTTGAAGTAAAATATTTGTGGCTTTTAATGATATCCATAGAAATTGAAATAGCAGTATTTTATGAAAGAGAGATCTCAGATTCTACAAATAAGTCTCAGGAAATACACCAGAAATATTGAATGTTTTCATTTAAATGTTTTTTTTTCTAGCTGTATTTCTTCCAAAGTTATTTTAATGCTGTTTGATAGTCAAGTAGATATCAAGATAGGACTGTTGTAATTGGAAAGACTAACACAGTGGAAGGGCAATATAGGAATGTAACAGCAAAGGGACTAGCACATATAGGATGGTATTTCACAGGAAAAATAAAGGTGCTCACCCATCTCCAAAGATCTAGGCTCACAGCAAAGACTCCACAAGGGGAGTCCAATCAGAGATCCTTCCACAATGGAAATCAACCTTTAAATGGGGTCTAAGAGGCACAGCCAGGCTCCACCTCCCCCAAGTTGCACAGATAGATTGCTTTCACCTGTGCTCCCAGGGCTGACCAGGTCTTTTCCCCAGATCAGTGGTTCAGGCCATGACTGAACAGTTTCCATACATGAGACCTACTGGCATAACAACTGATAGAACACCTTTGATGACAAATAAGTCTAATGACATGCAACTTTTGTAAATCTGAACTCTTGATAAGCTACAGCAGTAATTTCAGATTAAGCATTTCTGTTACTTAGCACTGCAATTTCAGCAAGACACTGGACCAAGGACAACAGACCAGAGGTATGAGACATCTTTACGGAGTGATGATGGGTTTTTTCCCTTCATTTCCAAGAGCAAAGATCTAGTCAAAGGTCTAGTCATTAGCAAAAACCCCACACTAAACTGAAGAACCGCAGTGCTGTCCCAGGGTACGCGACATGTTCTTTGTAATCCATACTTAATTCAACTATTGTGCCACTGGAAGACAATCGACTGGAAGACTGAAATTCCCACTGGCTTAAAGCTCAGGACTGAAGAGAACATTCAAACACGAAGAGCATCATACTGGCAAGGCAACATTAAATGCAGTTTTTCCCTCAGAGTGGCTAAAACAGGTGATAACAGCTTTCTCTCTTGTGAAGCCAAGCAAGTGGATAGATTTCAGTGATCTAAGAATTCACCACAAATACATGACAGGCCTTGCACTGTTCCCCTTTGAAGTATCAGACATTTTTCTTGACACCTATATTTTACTGTCCAGCCCACAGTGAACTCCAAAGATACAAGGATAGCTATCGCATTTCATTGTGCCTAACCAATATTCAGTTTCACTACTGTTTTATTAACTACATATTTATTCATTCATATAACCACATAAATAGTTTTTGTAAAGTCATAATTTGCATAAATGTGTCTTGTGAGTGAGATCTTCACTTTTGAAAGGTCATAGATCTGAGGCAAAATAATAAGTCTCCAACAACATCCACCAGAGCAGTTATTAATAGTTCGTGAATATCCAGCTTTTGCCCTTGAGTAACAGCCTACTGCCAACTGATACACACAGCCATGGACACTTTTGGCCCACCAACAATTCTGCTGTTTGAGATGCCCACAAACCATAGAACAATGGAATCATTAAGTTTGAAAATGATCTCTAAGATCATCAAATACAATCATCAACCCATCACCACCACGATGGCAGCACCATGTCCCTAAGTGCCACATCTACACATTTCTATGCATTTCCTGTAAAGACCAATGATAGAGTACAAGAGAGGTAAAAGGAATGAAATAAACAACATGTCTCTAGTACCAGAATACAATCACTGCACACAGCTTCTCTAACAAGAAAATAGGTAAACCATTATTTTCTTTTTAAAGCATGAAATGCTGATAATATGAGTATAGTGCCTGATGACTTCATTTTGGTTCACTCACTGTCTAGCTGGGAGGAGTTACTACAATCCTGCTGAATCTTTTAATTGTTTGGGGAGCTTTTTGAGATATACCCATTCCTTTCTTCTTCATATTTTATCAATAATATGCCAGGTACTTGGTAAAGTTAATTTTATATAATGCTTGAGTGGTTTTATCATGCCCTTGCTGTATCCCTCTGAGTACCAACTCCTCCAGTTCTTCAACTGAGACACCTGCACTCCTGTTGTTTCATCTTGTAATGGTAGAATTCCTGCACTAACCTTTATCACCAGCATACTATCAGTGCTAAGCAGCATGGGCCATAAAAAATAAAATTGATAGAAACAGCATTAACAACTTAGATACAAAAGGTAGGTGAGAGTAAGAAAAATAATGAAGTGGAATGGTTAAGTTTCATCTAGGCTCCCATACTCTGCAACCTCTTTTGTAGATTCCTCCCTCTTCCTATGCATTGTCATTAACTCTTTCAAGAGGATTCAGAGTATTTGGCTCACCCAGCTGCCTCTGCCTCCTCCAAAACCCCCATAAAGCACAACCTAATTCCAATTTCGGAAAGAATGCTGCAACACTGGAACTGAATAAGAACTTTTTCTGTTTCAATGAAACATTCCAAAATTGTATTTAAGCTCCTTACATGTTATTTGATACAGTACATCACCTTAGAAACACAGTGATAAATCAGATATTTTTTGAGTAAAGTGATTCAATATCTCTTTCTTAGAGAAAAAACCTCATTACAACTGCAGGTTATTACAGCCTCCAGTGCACTGTATTTTCACAGCTCCATTTCATGAGAGCAAGCAAGAGAAAAAGAAACAGACCTAAAAAACTCTCACTATGTTAAAACAGCTCAAGTGTAATACTGTCCAAGTTCATCTAACTGGAGAGCATCCTCTGCCATCATTAATAGATGCCTGCAGAGGTGGAGAACATCACAACCAACCTGGAAACTCCATGTGATGCTACAACACTCATTCAAGAAAAAAAATGAAGTGAAAATTATATGTCTATGGTGTGTTAACGACTATAATTCATTTTGCCAACCATGAGGTGTATGTAATTTTAAAAAGCATATACTCTTGCACCAAAAGAATTATAACATGAATCAACACTGCCAATGTTGGGAAGTGCCAATCACAAACCAAGTCTAAAGAAATACACCGTCACAAAGTTCAGGAAAGAAGAACTCATGTTTTGTGCTTTTTTTTTTTCTTAAAACTACAAAATAAAAAAAGTAGTAGCAGAAATTAACAGAAGTGGTAAATTAATATTTGCAACTGGGTCCACATATATTGCAAGTTATTGAAAAAAAAAAAACTCAGAGTTTGTACAGAGCAGCCTCTTCTTTTCTATAGAAAGACTGAATTAATGAAAAATAAATACCTAGATTTGTTAAATACCTCTGATACCAGAAACATGAATAGATAATATATATTAGTGTTTATTTCTGGTTGTTAAGTATTTCAGTTAAGTCAGTTTAGACAAAAATCCTTGACAGCAAATAGATAACAAAAACATAGCAGGTGTACTGCTACCATTCAGTTTTCTCTCCCGGCAGAGAAATTTAAATGGATGCATTTAAGTTACCCAACTATATATTAAGAAATATCAATAGCAACTAAAACTTGCATACGAGGAAGAAAAAATTTCCTTTAAGTATTATCGTTTCATATTTCTGCATATATATATATATATATTTATCTTTTTTAACTCTTTGCTCTCCAACTGAAGACTCAGTCTTCAAGTTGGAAGGGCAAGTAATCTGAATCATAGCAACACAGAAGCAGAAAATGCAACTCGGACTAATATGGCAAAGTTGCAAACTGTTGTGAACAGGGTACTACTTATCCTTCAGAAATGCAGCAAGGGAGAAAATGTTATTTATATGAGATGAGAAACTGAGAAATAGACAGAAGTGCTAATCTTAAAAAGCACAGTAGCTTTAAAGGTGTCAGCAAAGCAGAGTAGAGAAATATTAGAATGTGTATTCTAGGAGATTTAATGCTCTCAGTTCTTCTAAACTAGAGGGAGACTATATGATCATAATTTTTATACTGCAAGAACTGTAACTCAGACTGAAAATGATCTCCCATAAAGTATTTAGAGCACAGTTGTGTCTGATCTATCCACTGTAGACTAAAACTGGAGTCAAGTAACATGAAGAAAACTGCTACATTTCACTATGATTTACTTACTAACTGTATTTAACTTCTATTTCATAGAAGTTGCGCTAGAATGCACTCTGAGCACAAAAATAAGAGAATCATAGAATGGCCTAGGTGGAAAAAGACCACAATGTTCATTTAGTTTCAACCCCCCTGCTATGTGCAGGGTCACCAACCAGCAGACCAGGCTGCCCAGAGCCACATCCAGCCTGGCCTTGAATGCCTCCAGAGATGGGGCATCCACAGCCTCCTTGGGCAACCTGTTCCAGTGTCTCACCACCCTCTGTGTGAAAAACTTCCTTCTAATATCTAACCTAAAACTCCCTGTCTCCCCATTCCTCCTTATCCTATCTCTATCCATCCTTGTAAACTACCATTCTCTCTCCTGTTTACATGCTCCCTTCAATATTGGAAGGCCACAGTGAGGTCTCCCCAGAGCTTTTCTACCTCAGCAGTACAGAGTAATATTTCTGGTCAAAATCCTGGGCCTGAGGATACCATTTCCTACTTCTACTTTACAAACTGAGGATGTGGTCCTACAAACAGATTTGCAAAAGTTAAACTTTCTACAGGAACTTTCTACTTTTTTGATTTTTGTCTTGAAAATATTACAAGCCTCTCCCTCATGTAACCATACAAATACACTATACAAGATCTTTACCGTCAACAGTTACTGACATTTTTTTTCTCTACTTAAATGCAAGAATTAACTTGGCTCAGGAAGCAGTGGAAAATTTTCATAATCCTAAGGCCAGTCACAGCAAAGGAGTAGATCATATAACCTTTCTGTTCTTTTCTGAGTTCTCAGCCATACTTCAGTGCTGCTGAAAGTAGCCACTGGGTTTGGAGGGTATCAGTCAACCCAAGTTCTCCAAGTAATGCTATGGGGCATCTTCAGTAGTGATAACTACTAAGGTTACTCAACTGTGGTTGTGCACCAAAACACAATACAAAATACTACTCACCCTGGTGGGCAGACACAACCTGAAACACAAGGAAGGTGTGCTGAAAAAGTGAGGTTTAGCAGTTGGTTCTCACAAGTTCTCTCTCTGCTGAGTTCAGCATCAACTTTTGGATTACTGCAGTTAATATAAATCTGCCCAACTGGGCAGTTCTGTGCTGGGGGGGAAATAAATTGACAAACACATTAGTTCTCCACAACTTCAAATTTTGTATCCAACAGTGGTCTGCAATACACTGTTCAAATAAAGCTACAAACGTAGCCACACCACCACAGAGTCTAGGCCATAAAACTTAATATGAAATATACTTTAATAGAAAAAGCATTTCTGATTTTTTTTTAATGAGAAATGCAGTATTAGTTTTTAATCTCTTACTCAGAATTTGTAGAGTGAAAGAAAAATATCTGAGAAATTAGTGTTCAAATCCTACAATGACATTTTAAGTGATAATGCTAGCCTTTGTAATCTCTACTCAAGTTCTGCTGTTTATCATGCTCTTAAGTTCATTTACATTAGCAATCTTTAAAAAAGAGAATATATAAAAGTACCTCAAAGCACTGGGAAAAAAAAGTTGCTCAGATTTAGAAGTATTTTAGACAGTTCTCAGGGATTCCATCTAACATATCATTCATTTCTACACATAGCACCATTTTGTACCAAATACAAAATTTCACAGATATTAGAGGGCAAATATTCATTAGATTTCAAGTATAATCTCCCTGTGCTGCTTCACTCACCAATTATGTTGTTATCACAATTCATGACTCCATTACTGCAATGGCTGGAATGAAAATATAAGATATGAGGGCCAGGAAGACGTCAGATATTGTTATTTTCTGTTCAATAATGAAATGTACAGTACAAATCAATTAAAAATTGTGTAAGATTTGCATTGAAAATTAGAACTATGATAAAAGCATATATTATCTCAGAGTATTGAACTCCAATCTTTTGCTTTCTATGTAATATAAGATGTAGGATAATCCTTACAAATAGCAACCATTGAATAGTACAAGTATTATTCTGAGGATTTAGAGTACCTGGGTTGACACAAAAATATCTCCAGAAATATACCACTATATTGCTCCCAAATACATTAGTAACATTAGTGCAGGAATAGCAAACCAAGCCCTGTAAATAGGATCATCATCATCATCATCTAAGAAAATGCAGTAACAGCAGCAAAATAAAACAAGGTCTTAAATACATACACAGTTACGGCAAACTACTCTGCTCTATGTACTATTATAAAAACATTCATATCATTATTGTAAGTATTCCTTTTTTTTTTTTCCTTCAACAGTAGCTTAGAACCATACCAACAGCCCCACGTTATCCCACAGTTGCAGGTAAATTTCAGCACTGAATATAATACAGACATGAGCTACTGAGACTGCAGCATTTCTTGTGCTAAACCAGCGTGACTTTTCCCCAACCAAAACACAGTAAGAATAGATTGATTCCTCTCTCACCCACTCCTATCATGGGCCATTAACAAACTATCCATCTGAAAATTCCAGCCAAAATGGTCTAGCATTTTTTTTATCATGTTTGAAAATTTGATTGCCACTGTCAAAAATGTTGCAAGCAAAAGTCATGACTAAATGAGACACGTTTCTTATTTTATCTGAAATCCCAGCTGCCAAATTCCAATACAAATCCACTGAAATCAACAGAAAGATGACTTTCATGTGCAGCCATTTCCTAAAAATAAAAGAAAATCTGTTTGTGGACAATCACATCAACAGTGTGAGTCAGCCAATTGTTTACCATAGTGCTTAAATCAGAAAAAAGCTGAGGTTTTCTGGAGCTGTGTTAGTATGAATCTACCTAATGACAGCAGATTTTCATTCTAATCTGCACTTCAGCATTAAGAAGTGCGAGCACAGCAGCCTGAAAACCTAAGTTCTAAAGAAGCTCCATCCAAATATGCATAGAAACCAATGCAGGATTATTCTGTTTAACATTAACAGCAACAACAAAAAATGGGGTAAATAGAACGATCTGCTAGAGTTTTCAGAACAGAGACAGAGAGCACATTCTGTCAGATGAAAGAACAGTTTTATTCTCTTACCATTTACCCAAAGATGTGATGACGTTGTCTCCAGGTGGGTAGTCGATTCCTTGAAAATAACAGGGGCATTCATTTCTAGAGTAGGAGAAAATGAAAGTAACTCTGATTACCTCAGAAACTGAAGGAAAAAATTAATTGCAATCCCTGCAAAATCAGCAACAAACAATCAGCAACCTTCATATAACAGTGGAGACATTTTGTGTTTCTCATATGCCAGAAACAGGCAGTATGTGACAATCAGCTTTGTCAGTGCTTGATGAATTTAAATACTCCAATTATTTTTGATCAACAAGCAGGTTCCATGTAGTTAAGTTCCTGCCAATTTTGCTAATGCACAGTATCTATGTGTTTCACGTTTATTGATGTTTAAATGTCATGTAAAGGCAATGGTGTAAGACAGTGAGTGTAACTATCAGAAGTGCAACTTTACCTACCTCTCTACACATCTTTCAGTCTTGGAGTCCAAGTACATTCCAAAGGGACAAGCACAGCCTTCAACACAATCACTGCTGCATGTCTCTGGCACAGACAGTGCTTGGCAGGTTCTGCCACAGGTAGATACACAAGTACTGTACTCCTTTGTATCTTCACATGAAAGAGCTGTCCAAATGAAGAAAATCTCTCAGATTACCATGCAAGAGACTCGAGTAGCTCCCAACAGTTTTCTGATAAACATCTCCATTCTTTCATTCCCAGTTACATGAAATTCCACTAAAATTGCTATCTTGGTACTACACTGTGTACACTACACAGACATAAATCTACAGTAATAACAAATACAATTAAGTCTGTGCAGTTAATCCAGAATCCAGATTGGGAAAACTGAACTGTTCAAGTTTTTTCCTCTAACTCCAAAATGTATGGCTTTTTACATGGCCTTTGGAAAACATACAGTATCTTAGTGGAAATATTAGAAACTGTAAATGAAAGGTGTGCACTTCACAGCTGTTGCACATACCATCTTTTCTTATACATTCCATAAAGTTCTACATTAAAAAAACAGATTTGAAGTGCTTGTTATATTAAAAAGATTAATCTTTTAAACCCCACAAGCATGACTTTTTACATACGCTCTAGAAAATCTACACTTGCTTTTTTAAAAGCAAAAGAAAATTAAATATTTTTAAACAGCTTCATTCAGTAACAGTAGGCACCACCAACTGTGCCACAAAATTTAATCAAGCTGGGTTTTTTTTAGAGTACATATACAGATAATCTGGCATGAGATACTTCAGCAGGACAAACTTTCAAAAATCCTCTTTATTATACATTATGACACAGATAACCAGATGACATGATGAGTTACCCAATGTGGAATTTCTGAATGTTCTTTAGATAAGATTTTCAGTCTTGCTTATGGAGCAAAGCCTATTAGCACAACACAGGTGTCAGTTAAGGGCTGTTTTATGAGTCCCTAACCCTAAAACTTCCAAAAATGCACAAGGGCATCACCAAAAGTTCATGTAAAAAGATGAAGTAAATAACATTCGCCACTCCTCTACAGGTGAAAATACTACAAACCAGAAACAGAAGTTAGCTTTGGCTATTTCTATAGTACATATATTCTTCCATTCATCTTAATTAAAATATCAGTGAGATGAATTATACACATGTATGTCAGCAGTCAATATGCACGTTAGTGCTATTGACAGTAAGAAAATAAGATCTTGGAGATTATCAGAGTAGAAGTTGATGACAATCCAAATAAAACTGCTATGTACGGCAACAAAATTTTTCATCTGTCAAGGGTTCATTTAAAGAATTAGATTAACCTAATGTCTATGAGAAAAGGAATAAATATATTTACACAGCCAATGAATAATAGTAACACAGGTATGATGAGACATTTAAAGTCACATTTTTCCTACCAAGAAAAAGAGCCTTGTCCTGTGCACCATGATAAAATGACAATCAGAAAATAAAACTAAATGAGTATCAGACAGAAGTGGATTAATTCAAGTCCTCAAAGAGTAATTATTATGACTAGAAGTTAAAGACAACTCACCGCAGTCTGGAACACTTCTTCTGAAATCTATTACTATTCCAAATCTTTTGCAATGATGAGCATAATGAGCCAGAGCAGAGCAAAAACAATTCTGTCCACATTTGCAAGTGTCTTTCCTGCACTGCTCAAAATAGGGAATGGGACTCAAATAAGGGTAGCATGGAGCAAAAACATCTTTCGTAAGGATACTACAAGCTTCCGCTGCATAAGAGGCTACACAAATAAAAGATAAAACACTTTCAGTGGAGGAGTTTAAGAAGAGTTTTGGTTTTTTTAAAAATCTTTGCTATTGATCACAGATAAATACAATATATATATATATCTTACTATTCTTCATATCAACACAATTGTACTGAAGGATAGAAAAGTTAGCTACTCAGCTTTTTCTTAGAATCATTTTAAGATATCTGGAAAAGTACAACATGCAGGCAGTCATCTATCTTTATTCATTGATGTAGGTTAGGTACAAGACACTAGACTCTATCCACTCCCTTTCATAAAAACACAGGAGTATATATTTCTGTAGTTTAAGTCATACTCAGCAACTACTTCAGTCTGCATTGCAAAGAATAACCTGTTGTCACACATTGTTTCACACTAGGTAAGGCTGCAACCACGCTTAGAGCTGCAAGCTTGGAGTGACGCCACCACAAAGAAGACAAGAATATTAAGGAATTGTTAAATAAGCTCCAACACCCATCTTAATATCTTATTTTGGAATGCATTTAATGTGTGCTCAGTAATGGTCAAAAATAAAAACATTACTACTAGAAAAAAAAGAGTATTTCATGTGCTTACGCAAGTCCCAAAACACACTTTAATAATGTGGTTTGTTAGAGGACTGAGCTTAATAAATCTCACTATATTTTGTCAGTGGAAAGGACTGGTTTGTTTCATTTCTCTCTTCCAATTAGGAAAACATCACAGATGTAATAAGTACTAATGCATTTGACAATAAAAATTGATCACTGCCCACCTGACTGCAGATGAATATCACATGGATCCATTTGTGAACTATCGTGCACAATAACGCATGCTGATAATGTTTTCCACGCATTTCCAAACAGCTGTGGAGTGCTTTCAGTTACTCCAACTGGAGATCTTTAACAAAATATAAATCAGTCACAAAAGAGACAGTGAATTTTCAGAACTGTAATCAATATCAGTTCTACTATAGCCTTCAACACAGCTAATTCTAGTTCCCTTTCCACTGCACTCATCCCCAAAGCACTAAACCATCAGGTAAAGTTTCAGACCTCTCTCTTTCTTTCCAGGCAAAAGCACAGAAAAGAAAATGATGATGTGATCTAGGATCATTAGATATTCCACATGAAAGCTCAGATCAAATCAGACCAAGTTCCACTTTCACAGGAGTTGCAAGTAGCGCTGCTGTCCAGAAAGTATGCACTCTCTTGTTCATACTTCTGCCTCCTCAGTGATACTTGATCCATTTTGATCTCTCCTCTGTCTATAATTTCATGACTGACACCGAGTAGCTGACTTTTCTGGCTGTCAATTCTCTGAGAGGAGGAGGAAGAGGGAATGGAAATTCAATGGGCCAGAGATAAGTGAAAAAGCAATTGGATATCCATGAGGCTCAGTTAAGAAGAGGTGTAGCAGAAACTGAAAAACAGATTTTGATCGAAATAACTCTGTACACATTATGTATAGAGAATAATCAAAACTATATCTTAAACATGGTGTGTTGCACACTAGGTAAAAGGTTGTACAGGCACACAACTAGTAATACCTCTGGTGGATGTGCTGCAAAAGACAGCAGTGTCTATGGAAATTCTTCTAACCTTAAAAAATGAATTATTTGAAAACTCAGTATATTATTTCCTCTTTTCTACTTTTTTAGTGCTATTTTTTCAATCAATTTTTACTCATATTCCAAATCTGAGACAGTAATTCTCCTATTGTCTTCTTTAAAGCTGATTATTTTTCCTTCATTAACCAAGCCTTCTGATGTATTCTAAATTCCCATTCCCCTATCCCCTCTTCCATGAGGCTTCTTCACCCTGTGGAGGCCAATTATTTAGCCCGAATTGCCCATTTACTATGATGCTCATGCAGCTCTGACCATCTTTCACTGCAACACTGCAAGTGAAGTTCAGGCAACAGTCAATTTCTTTTGCTGACCTGCAGGCACTGAACAAAGGAGGCTCTGTTGGCAAAAGCAGATTAGAACTTGCAGTAGAGAATAGAAGCTGAACAGACGAAGGATTGTGGGGAGGGATGTAGTCCTTTACAGAGGGCAGTCCATCTTCTGGACAAATGTTCAGATAAACTATCCCTTAGTAATGGTATACATTTCACTGTGTTTTTACATTAAAATACTCTATACAGAACTTGTTTTTGAAATTCTGTAGTTGAAGGACAGTTTTTCTGTTTGCAAACCAAAACCTACTATCTAGCCAACTAAAACCGAATCTTAAAACATTTTTTCAGCCATCTATTTAGCTCAGTACAGCCGATTCACCATTCTAATTGTAAATATTTATGTACTCATACAAAAAATCATCCTCCATATTTCCATTGAAGGTTCCACAAAGTCCAACAGTATCATCCTTCCACCGTCCATCAGCTTGAAGATAAAGCCTCAGTCCTTCTCTGTCATACAGTATCTGTAATCCAATGTGTGTCTTTACTTGAAGAAATACAGAGGAGAGTTTTCGTATTTCAAATAAATCTAGTGAATAAGAATAGAGATTGTTGAAGGGCAAAGGAAACCTGCCTATAACTTGCATTTTGTTCTTGTCATTTCACTTTACTTTTTTTTGTTTAATATAAGTGACTTTTTTCGTACTCTGGCCCCAAACTCTTGATTTATTACAAAAAGTTATGTTTTAAAAGAAAAAAGTAAGAAATTAATGACAGTCAAACTTAGTAACAATACATCTGGAGTTCACCAAAATATTCATACAAATTAACTAAAGAAAGTGCATCAATTTCAAGATGTCAACACTGGAGACAGTATTTCCATTCACTTCTTTCAGACAACCTAGTTCTAGCAGTGGTAATGTTCTTCCTGTATTGAAGTCCCTTTTAGGGATTCCCAAACAGTCACATTTCCCTCAGACATCAAATGAACTCGTGGTTTGCATATCATCCTAAAGCGAGCACCAATCCTCACAGAACACAGCCATATATTCATATGTAAAATACTTGCTAGTATCTTCAGAGGGAAACATTTACAAACCTCATTGAAACAAAAAGAGAAATTAGTCATTAGAGAAAATCACGTTGCCTCAAGAAATAACTAAGCAGCCTTATGAAGCTGCTATTTGGGGGGGACACAACGTACTTTATCTTAACATAAGAGAAACTAGCACAGTACAACTCCTAACATCAGAGCACAACATATGCTAGCAGCTAAACTATGAAATATTTCATCAAAAATGATCATCAACAATCACTTAGCATTAGTATGTTAACAATACTGATGATATCGCAACACACACGGCACCAAAACACTGCTTCAGCACTCGATAGGCATTGTACATTCATATATTGTTCCTTACCATCTGCATAAGGCAGGTTAATTTTGTACTGGTCATATATCAAAACATCTCCTGAATGAGTCAGAGTCACTTGCCTCTTGGGATCCTGCTTAAGAATAATGCTGATTGATTGGATACATGATCCATCCTGGTTCTACAAAAGACAGCAATTTAAAGATACAGTTGATTTTAAACAGGATGAATGTTAAATAAGACTGCAAGTTAACAAGAAGAAATTGAAAATTACCAGCTTTATGCTGCTTCCTGGCAGATTGCACTTTAAAAATGTACAGCATAATTGTTAAGATAAAACTGATTTTCTAATCATTTCAAATGTATGTTTAGATGCAACTCTACCACATTAAACCAACACAGCTTAAAAGTGGGATATGAAAATAAAAACGTAAACAGCCCTTCCAGGGCTTACTACAAAGACACATGCAATTCATGATATCCACTGATCCGAAACACACTGTGGGTGAGTTCCTGTACACAAACAAAGCTGCATTACCCACACAGCAGGACACAAGTCTGATTTTGAATTATTTTTCTTTAAAGTGTTCTGATAAACCCAGGTTCCCTTACAGCATATTCAAGGTACATCACTTTTTCAAAGTAATGAAAGATAAAACTATACTGTAACTCATTTCTAAAAAAAAAAAAAAAAAACAAAACACTCCAGCTTTTAAGTTCATTATTTCTAAGAGAAGAATTGTGGAATATATTCATAAGCTCCCTAATTTAATACTGATTTTAAAAAAAGCAGCAACATATCACAGCACCCAGCTGGCCTGACTTGCTTTTATTACCATTGCATTGCTTATTCTTCCCATAATTTCAATTCTCTAATTCAAAGAAAATATAATTTAGGAAAACCATTAAAAAAAAAAATAGTGTACTTCACTCAGCAGGAAATGCATTGAAAAAAATGTTAGATTAACTTCATCTGCCTTACCAACTTACATTTTATTCTTCAGCACTCAACTGTCAACATTATCAAAATCTAATCAACCGAAATTCTAAAAGCAAAGTATTGAGGCTGATGTGCTGAAGTCTCACAACAGAAAGAAAATATGTGGCCAGCACAGGAAAATTTTATATCAGCTTAAAGATGAAGAGTCTAATACAAGTTAATTGCTTCCACCAAAGCTGGAATCAACTATAGCATGTGTTCTATGTGAAACTAGATATTTCTTTCCATTTGTGATTTTGGCCCATCATTTGTGTATTTCTAAGGAACTTCTTTAAGGCCTAAGCTAAGTTACAGATAGATTTGTTTATTTTCAAACCTTCAGTCACTCATTTTAACTTCAAGAAGAGCGTACTTTGACCTAAAACTAATGAAATTACAGCTGGAGATGGATGATTCCCAGGATCAAAGCAAAATAAAAGCCTAACAGCTGACAATTCATAAACTTCATCAGGAAGAAAAAAATCAAATAAGCAGATAGAATTGCTCGTGAGATAGTCGAAGAAAAATCCTAAAAGAAGTCCTGTGATACTTAAATGAAGTCCCAAGCTACTTAATATTCCTGCACAACTCATGTTACATGAGCGATCTTCATCTAGACAACATACCAGCTGGAATGCAGCACAAGCTACCAAATATTGAATTTATCTAGTGTATCACAGTAACAAATACACCTGTACCACATAACAGGGCAGCTAGCCAGAGAGATGATTAACACTACTTGGTTACTGTCAAAGTTTCCAGGTTAGGACTTCAAAAGCTAATTATCCTTTGGCTTTCAGTACATCTGACACAACAATGCTTACTAGTGACAGAAGACTATCAGAATTTTATTATTAGAATGAAACTGATAATTAATCAATTTTATGAGAAAAATTCTCTAGCATAGTGGATCAGGCATAGAGATGGACTGAGACGTTTCAATCTTTGACATTTCAGCATGCTACTTTCTCACCTTGCTACATCCTGAAAAAAAAAATCAGAATCTACTTTTACCCCAGAAGGGCACACATTAGAAATAACCTTAAAAACGACCTTGTTCCAAAGCCCCTGCAATCAGCAGGGTTACCAGGCTGCCCAGGGTCCAATCCAACTTGGCCTTGAATGCCTCCAGGGACGGGGCGCACATTCTCTCTGGACAGTCTCTGCCAGTGCCTCACACACCCTGAAGAAAAAACCTAACACCTCCTAACACCTAACCTAAATCTCTCCTCTTCTAGTTTAAAGCCCTTCCTCTTCATCCTATTACTGTTTGTCCATGTAAAAAGTCCTCATTCCTGTTTATAAGCTTCTTTTAAGTACAATGAGGTCTCCCTAGAGCCTTCTCTTCTCCATATTAAACAAGCCCAGCCGTTCAGCCCTTCTTCATGTGATAGATGCTCCAGCTCCTTGATCGTATACATGACCCTCCTCTGGACCCTCTCAAACAGCTCCACATCTTTCTGTGCTGGGGACATAAGACTTGGATGCTGTACTCCAGATGGTGCCTCACAAGGGCAGAGCAGAGGGGGGACAATCCTGTCCATTGCCCTGTTGGCAGCTCCTCTTTAAGTGCCGCCCAGGATACAACTGGTCTTTAGGGTTGCAAGAAGTTACCCTGGCAGCTTTTATCCAGTTTTTTGTCCACCAGGACTCCCAAGTCCTCCTCTGCAGGGCTGCTCTCAGTGAGTTCTTCTCCCACTCTGTACACACACCTGAGATTGCTCCAATCCAAGTACAATATCTCACACTCAGTTCTTCTGGGCCCAGTTCTCAAGACTGTCCAGGTCCCTTTGGATAGCATCCCTTTCTTCTGCTCTGTCAGCTGTAGCACTCACCTTGGTATCATCTACATAACTGCACTCAATCCCACTGTTTTTGTCATTGAAAAAGATGTTGAAGAGCACAGGTTCCAAGTCAGAACCCTGGAGGACATCACTCATGACTGGTCTCCACCTTGACATTGATCACAATCCTCTGGATGTGACTATCCAACCCATTCTTTATCCACCTAACAGTTCAACCTTCAAATTCATTTATCTCCTATTTAGAGATAAGGATGTAGTGCAGAACTATATCAAAGGCTTTACACGAGTCAGGTAGACAACATCTGTTGTCTTTCCTTTGTCCACCAATGCTGTCACTCCATCATAGAAAGCCATCAAATAGGTCAGGATCAATCTGCTCTTGGTAAAGCTATGCTGTCTCAAATCAACTCCTTGCCTTCCATGTGGTTTAACAAAGTTTACAGGAGGATGTGCTCCATGATCTTTCTAGTCACATACATGAGGCTCACCAGCCTGTAGTTCCCCACATCTTCCTTTCTCAAAAACGGGAGTTATTACATTCACCTTGTTTCAGGAAGGAATTAAATTTCTGCCTCTCCTGTTATACCTCTGCTCTAGATTCTAAAGCTTATTTACACTGACTTAGTGTGCTGAGGAAAGAGGTCAGCACCTAACTGCTGTTTCTCTTGTTCCAGCTCTGTCATTGCAAGATCTTGTACCCATTTAAAAGACACTCAAGCACAAAGACAAAAGTAAGGCTATTTTCTTTTGGTACACTGCATAAGCTCATTTTACTCTGTTCTTGATTATGCATCTTTTAAGTCTTGTGATAAACATACGCAGATATATGCAAAAATCACTAGAGTGTGATCTAGGTCTTTCTGAGGGAAATTTTTCCTTGATTGGATTTCAATCCTGAGTAGCTACACAGAAACCTCCAGGAGAGTTGCTGGGGGCTGTGCTACACAGTCTCACTGCTTGCAGTAAAGACTCACCTGTTGATGTTTTCATCAAGTAAAATGTCAAGCACCTTCAACATTGAAAAAGGCACTGAACAAAAATCCCTTTAAAAAAAATCCTATCTAGCACCACTAGCACCACTAACAGTACAAACTAGATGAAGACTTTCAGCTCAAAGATCTGTATTCCTACTGACTTTCACTAAGATTTGCCTAACATGAAGTCTTACTTTACATCCCAAAAAGAGCCACTACAGCTGCCAAGATTTCTGAACATTATTAGGTGGCAGAAAGATGCTAAAATAGACAGTGATCATCTCTCTGTCCTTCAAGTACCATGAATGCAAAGTGGTAAGAATAAAAAAAATGCATTCAGAATTTGAACATCCCTAAAAAATAATGCAAGTCATCCATTATTACAGAATGAAACTTTAAAATATTGAATTATAATAATAATATGGAGATATATTTCATCAGTTCAACCACCTCACCTAGACTGCTGGCAAAGATAGACATCTGAATTGCCGAACAACACTCCTATTTATTTCATTCTCCAGCTTCTTCACTAAGAGTTTCTGTACATATCATTCAGAAATAGCAGCTACGAATACAGAATTTTGCCTACCTTTTAAGAAGCTAAAAATAAAACATACAAGCTCCTACCCACAGAGCAGAGCCAAGGGAACAACTCTCCATAGTACATACATTGCTACACAATAGTACAAAAGCTGCGTTATTCCTTCATACTCAAAACTGAAGAAATGCTGTTTGACAATTATTCTCCATTTCAATGAACTGCTCCTTTCACAGCACTGCCCTTGCCAACTTTCAGCAAGTGTTTTCACAAGTACAGCCATTTCTCTCACTCCACATTTAAAAAAAAATCCTATATTCAGATTACTTTCTCATCATACAGACTACAAAGACAGCGAGGTTGTCACCTGAAACCTAGATAAGGTTAAGCTGTGCTGATCTCTTGACTGATTCTCACTCCGAGAAGCGCTTAAACAAAATTCCACATTTTCAAATCACTTGTTGCCTGATGACAGTTTATTTCATCAGCTCTAAAGCATGAGATGACTGAACTCTTTGTGACTGAGAACTAAAAATCTCCTCAGGTATTTTCTTTCTACGCTTTTTAATCTGCTTCAATGCCATGGGACTGATAACTGAAAAGACAGTCAGAATTTTAAGAGCATACAAATCTCCAACTATTGGAAGATGAGGTTCTACATAACAAATCTTTTAGCTTCCCATTTCAATTCATTCATTTTTATAAATGGGAATCAAGAATTGTAGAATTCTTAGAGTTGAAAGGGACATCTGGTGGCCAACTATTCCAATTTCCCTGCAATGAACAGGGACACCACAGCTAGATCAGGTTGCCCAAGACAAAATTCAGCCTCACCTTAAAAGTCTCCAGGGATGGGGCATCAACCACATCACTGGGCAACCTGCTGTAGTACCTCATCCTCACTGCATAAAACTTTTTCCTTAAATCCAAGCTAAATCTACCCTCTTGGAGCTTGAAACCTTTTCCTGTTGTTCTACTACCACAGACCCCGCCAAAGAGTCTGTCTGGTGCCTACAGAACTGTAAAGCAGTTCTTCTGCCAAGTGGTATCCTTTGATAGTTAGGCACCCAAACAGCTGCACTAAAACCCCAGGCTTTTGAATTACTGTACACACAAACTCTATCTTACTATCCTCTCACTATTTTCCTACCAATAACTGATTTAGCAGCATTTAACTCTGGAAAACATCACCCAAGCCTCGGCTCAACTACCTGCCTGTTATGTTCAGAATGCTCCGTTCAAAGCTTTGGTAGAAGTCTATTCTTACTAGGGACTGATCAGGTTAATTTTTTAACAGCAAAGTGAAATAGGAAGCCCACATGTAGTAAAAGCCAAAGTCTTTTGTTCCCCACCTCCAAGCCACTTGAATGCCTTAAGCACAACTCCTCACCCAGGGCAAAGAATATACAAGGCATTTGCAGTGTCAGGAGTGTTACAGATAGTTTACTAATTTGTCTCTCACCTTCCTCAACAAAAACATTAGAACTACTAAACCAAAAAGCAAGTTTATGCCAGTTTTGGCAACAGTGTACTACAGGACAACTTAAACATACAAGAGACTGTCACAAGCTTCGTGGACTTTAACATCCTTTTTATATTGTGAAGCCCAGAACTGCGCACAATATTCAAGGCAAAGTAGCATCAGCACTAAATACTGCACGTGAATCACCTCTTGTGACCTGGTGTCTACACACTGTGTTCAACACATCCTACAATGCAGTCAGCACTCTTGACTGTCAGATCCCTTTCTGCAAAGTTGTTCTCTAGTCACTCATCTCCCACCCTGTATCTGTGTCCAGATAACCATTTAATTCTATTACTTTTTTTTTTTTTTTTTAACTATAATTCTACCTACTCTATTTTATTCTATCGAATACTATAAAAATTCTATTATGGTGAACTTTCAGTGACATTTTCATATGACTTCCTTCTACTTAAAGGTCTTCCCTGTGACTTAGGTAGCATTTGTTGCACTAGAACAAATAGGATTTCACTGAAATATGACTTCAGAAAATGTGGCATGACCACTTGTCTTCCCAAGGCAGTGTCAAGTGTATGAACAACATAAGTTGCAGAGAAGCTTCATGACTGCAACATGACTTGAAATGCACTGAATAAAATACTATACCTTGTTGCAACTCAAAAGAAGTATACTAACAACGTGCAATTCCAATGAAAATCTTAGTGTTCTATACCTCACAAGTACAACAGTACCATACATGTTCAGTAATCTACTCACAGAACAAGAAGTGGTCTTCATTGTAAAGCAAATGAAATACATTTTTGACTTCTGTATTTAATATCAGAACTCTAACAAAGTAGCATCCAGAGCATCAGCTATACAAACACACATGGGTGTTTGGCTGTACAGACTACAAACTTTCGACAGTAACACAGACACATCTATACCTAAAGCCAAGAGAGTTGTTCAAAAGCTACCCAAAATTTCCTACATCAACATAAAATGAATTTCAAGCTGCAATAACAAAGCCAAATGAGAAATCTATATTCTAAATGCAAGAAGAAAAAAAAAAAAAAAAATGACAGCCTTGTGAGGACAACTGTTGCTAATAATTTTAATGTATTCAATGGCTTTGATATTGTTTTCTCCTTAATATATATTTTCTCTTCAAGATACAAACGTAAGGAGGAATTTCTAAGCCTTACCTGTCCACAGGGAGCATTTTGCAAGGATACTGTAAACTCTCCAGATGTACGACTTTTTGCTAGAATGTATTGGCAAGTGGCTTGAAAAGTGTATTCACGTCCATCAAATGTCATAAAATGAATGTCTCCCGAAACTGAACATTCAGCTGAGAAATACAACAATGGAATTTAGTATGTAGACAAAGTATTATGTATTATGAAGTGTTATTCCTGATATATGCTATAGTTTATAAAGTTGTGCTTACATTATAAACAGGAACTAGGAAAACAGTGAGGAACTGAACCCTAGCCTTTTTTTTTCTTTAAAGAAAAAAAAAAAAAAAAAAAGCTTGTATCTGATGCCAGGCCAAAATATTGAAGCAGTTCCACCACTGCAATGAGACAATAATGTGCACTCCTTGTCTTCCAAGTGTGATGTGTGGCTCTAAAAACTGATTTCCAGAAACACTCTGTTTCACAACTCTTAGATCAGTGCTTGATTCTATTAATAGCTGTATAAACCATGAGGCTATGAGTACCCTCTAACATGCAAAATCCTTTTAACTAAGCTCTGTAGCTTTGACGTTTATGAGTGAAGTGAGAGTTGCACTCCTCAACTGACAAGCAACTTGGGAAAACAATTAACAGGCTTTTGTCTAATGCCTAGCTACAACATCACTAGGCAAAGCAAAAAAAAAAAAATCCAATGAAATAGTACTCTTGCACTTGGAAACTCTTCCATGAAACATATCTGTAAGTCTATCAATTGGAGACCGCAGAGGAAACTTCAGTTGAATGCCAAGAACAACTAGGTAGTGTCATCTATCAGAGATGCTATAGTGACCTAAGGGCAGATGCAGTACTGAGCTAAGTTGAAAGGCACGTCTGCTATTTAGAGCACTTATTAATTTAATCTGTGTGTGAATATGTTAATAAGCAGATACAAACAAAACCCAACTGTATAGAAAATACACTGGGGGAAAATTTAAAATGAGCATCAATATTTTATCTCAAAAATTCATAGTCACTGAAAAAAGTTAAGTAACCAAGACTTTTTTTTTAAAAAAAAACAAAAAAAACAACATACCTGGGCATGTAAGGTTGGTACAAATCCATTTTCCTCCAATGCAAGTGCTGAAATAAAGGCAAAAAGGTTACAAAATAAAATCTCAATATGAAAAGTATACGGCTATTCTCAGTTGTTTTTCCTGGATTCCAAGAGCAACAACAGAAGAAAAGTCAAAGTAATTTTCCTACTAAAATTTTTAATTCCAGATCGCTTTTAGAGTTCAAGAAAAAAAAAAATCTAAATATTCCCTTACTCTCTGCAATACCCATGATTTGCTCTTCTTTTCCATTAACAGATCTATAGTTTCTTTTATATGTCTGTTAATAGCAACTAGTTGTCTAGGGAACAACAGTTTTGTATGTAGAAAATGTAGTGATTTGTCAATTTTGTCCAATAGGCCTTAAGTGCCATCTCTCCCTCTCTCTCATAACAATGGAAGCATTAAGTCTACAGTATTAAAAGAAAGAGTACTAACCAATTATTACATTCCTCATAAACCACAGAACCTATTTCAAAAGAACTGCCATGGTAATCGCAAGGACAGTCCATAGGCTTGACACACAATTCATTTTCATAAATTAAGCCTAGAAGAAGAAAAAGGAAGAAAGATTGAAATATTTATAAATATCAACAGACAACTGGGAGCAACAAATGGTCATATTCCATTGAATATAAAGTTGTAGGATATAAAGTTGTGGGCTATTTTGAAGTCATTTTATAATCTATTCCTAAATTGCTTGAGATGTATTAGTAGTGTGAATCACTAGTGCTCAATAGTGTGGAAAAAAAACCCATGCTGCTTTATTTGGTATACTTGAATTTTTTTTGCCAGCTTAATAAATCTTTGACTCTGTTTTAAGGCACTGTTTGGTTCTTATTTTACTACAGCAGGGTTGTTGTTGTTTTTTTTTGGAGGGCTGGAAGATGTAGAGGGAAAGGGCTGTTTTGTTTTTCAATTATTCAACTATTAGAGATCCAGAAACTAAAAGAGATTACTAGCCCATATAAGATGAAGCATGTGACAAAGATGATCGCGCTTAGAGCAGACAGGGTTCAAGGATCTATGGCATATCATTTTCTCTATAATGATCAGATAGAATTACATACATAAGTCAGTAAGATGATGAAAACTAGACATAAAAATATCAAGTGCAGAGTTTTGCTATAGGCTGAATTACCAAATATCTTGCTTGCCAGAACCATACAACAGTAAATGTCTCAGTATAAAACTTGTTTCTAGCCTCATGAATGATTTCTACTCATGCTCTCATGAACACCTGAAACTGCAGACATCCTTTGTGAGGAAAAAATAAAATGAAACCAAGCAGCAACCACAAGAACTGGGAGGCTGGCTCCACTATACATAAAATAATCACCAGAGCAAAGCACATTTTTTACTCAACTACAGAACTCTACACCTGGAATTTGGATCTGTGCTGAAAATATTCCTACTTGCTAGATTGAGGAAAAGCCTCCTGTCACCAAATGAGATAAACACAGTTAAGTTATCCACACCCTCTTTGCACGGTGTTTATGAAGAATTATTATGAATGCTTTACAGGCCACGTAAACCTGGGGGAAAGCAATCAGAAAATAAAGTAGCACCAGCTAATATATATCTGAGTAGCAAAACTATTACCATCTGGACAATAGCATCCATCAATGCAAGGAAGTTCACTGTCAATACACTGTGATTGCTGATGACATGAAGCAGGGCAACAGTTGATGCACTCATTGTAGGTCAGTGGTTCAAGACAGGTAATCACTACAAAATAGAAAAGATAGAGAAACAAACATCTCTTGGGCTACTGGCTCATGACATGAATAGATGCACACGCTGATTTCAGGTATTTACTCTTCGGTAAGTCAACTGAATATGTTATCTGTACCAGTAATACAATGACTTTCTAACATGCAAACAGAATATTCATATATCCATAGTCTGTCTATTGCAGGTGCATCAAGAAACAATAAATCTTAAATCACAGGACAGGTAGGACATTTCTTACAGCAAAGCTGTGAGATCAGCAAACAATAGAATATTCATTAACCAACATTGCTGGAAGCACATGGAAAATGTTTCTTTCATGAATGATAAAATAATGTTGTTCTTGTTTTCCAGACAGACACATTATGACCATCTTTTTCAAATTTACTTCTTGTGATTTGTAACATGAAGACTTCAAGTGTAATTCAAATTGATTTTTAACAGTCATGATTTATTTTACATATCAAATCTATGAAGTCTTGGTCAATATTTGAAAGAGTAGCCCCATGAGAAAAACATTTCAATCTTACTGATTATCAGGGACTCTTTAAGGACTAAGCTTATAAAAACATACCAATATACTCACTACAGATTATGTATATCAAAAAAATTCCTAACTTGTACACAGCATTGGAGTCCATAGTTACGCTTTCACTGATAACTATATTTGTTCATAATAGGAGGAAAGAAAGTAAATTGTGAAGAGCAATCAACTACTGTGCAGTATTTCCAAGTACTGAGATGTCTGCATACCACATGGCTGAAAGTGCCTCCTCCATCCATGAAGAGGTTTCCCTGCTTGGGCACATGCTCTGGCATATTCAGTTAATGCTCGACACCAAGTTGCATTATCAACTGCTGACCTTACAACAAACAAAAATTGTCATATTATTTTTGTCTTTCTTTCAATCTCATGACTGCTCCTACACTGCCTATTAGAACAGTTTGAGTTCACATTAATATAGCTTTAATGTGTTTACTGAAGAGGCTAAAAGTCTTAAATGGATATGTCATTCTACTATGCTTGAAGACAGAAGATCGATATATTGGAAACCTGACATTAAATCCATTGAAGCCAGCAATACAGCAATAAAGAGAGATGTGAATACTGGTCTGGGTTTTTAGAAGAGAAACAGTATCCAACGGAACACTCAGAAGAAAGCATAAGATTTCCACCAGAGTGTTGTCATGGTGCAAGAAATGGAAATAGTTTTCTGCCCTGCCTTTTAAACAGCCAAAGCTGCTTTGAAATGAGATTTTTAAATGATAGTATAAACTCAAATAGTTTGTGAGCATGCAGGTAATTTCAAGTTTTGGTTCAATTAATGTTTACTGCTTAGGAATGCCCAATTAATCTATTCACAATTACCTTTCATTAAGATTCAAAATACTAATGATATCATATATTCAGCATGAAAATAAATGCCATACTCAAGGAAAGGTAAATTAATAAATTATGTTTATTATTACTAATAAACTAATAACTGGGTCTTGCCATCCTTACACCAAACAAACAATTCCACAGAAATCTGACAGTACAACTAGGAGTGAGAAAAGCAACGCATTCTAACTTCTTAAAAGAATTTCAGATAATCAGTACACAGAAAAAAGCCACATTACTGTTGTTACCAGTTAGTTAGAATTCACTCTCACAATAAAGGACAATGTTTTTCATAATTTTCAATATTCTCTCAAAAACATTCACTTACATGCAAAGATCACTGGTACAGCTTGCCATAAAAGGAAGAGGGCTCACATATTCGTGACATTGTTCAAATGGAGGATGTAGTAGAATATTACACAGAGCATATGCTCTCTGAAATTAAAGAGAGTTGTGAAAGTTTTAAAAAGTAAACCTAAGCAGAATAACATATTAAGCAAAAACAGAACAGACCTCTCTCAGGCTGACCAGGAATCCCTGTCCATTCATCAACTAGAAGCTACAGCTAGCAACGTAGTGCTCCACATGTCAGAGTACTGATAATATTGAAACTTTATGCAAGGTCATAATAATGCTAATAATATATCCTTTCCCAGAAAAGGATAGATAGTATTGCAACTAAGCCTAGACAAAATGCAAGAGTCTTCATTTTATTCAAATTAAAAAATATAAGCTAACAGAAATAAGATGCCTCACATCACCATTAGTTTCAAAGTACTTCATTTCAGGGCTATAACTTCAAAATAGTTCTCATTTGTAAGTAATATTTTGATGTGGTGAACCAAAGTGACAGAATTTGTTGGTTTTTTTTAATACTAGTAAATAAAACACACTCTCACTCTATTTTCATATGCCTGCTTCTTCTTATCCTTCTTAAAGGAAGTAATGGGAATCAGCTCTGGAACAAGCTTCTAGTTCACAACTTCTCACTAATTTAAGCCAAAATTCAAACACTTATTTTGGCTGCTAACCAGACAGCATAATATCCCCAGAAGAACAAATATTAAATTACAAACTTATACAGAAGATCAGCATAGCGAAAGAGAGGAATAAACTATATGCTGTTACAGCAGCCTTCTTAATCCACCTCTCCAAAGGAGAGTTGAGAATATTTAGAGTCAAATTCTTGTAAGAAATATAGACTATGGTAATAATCCTTTCATGAGGATCCAAACCTGTAAAGATTCATGGCTTTGAGTCAGGCAAGGTGGCTCATTGAGAAAAGAGTTATCCCACATGGGTTGTCCTTGCGGAGGATTTTCCTGCCAACTCTCCACAAACTCTGTTATATCATCTGTCAATTTTCCTAAACAAGACACACAGTCAATAGGGTGATTTGACAGTGCTGCTATACTAAGAAAACATCTGAACAAACATACTATCATGTTAACAAGAGACAAACAAATATTACTGTAGCAATTGGACAGAAAAATAAGATGGGAGGATTGATGCTACGGAAAAGTACAAAGGAAGAAGATTGCTTACCCACATCAGAAGATTCCAGGTTTGCAGGCAAAAGTTCCATCAGGGAAGGATCTCCTGAAAGAGATCCTCCCCTAGTAGCAGTCAGCCTATAAGTGGGTCTAGGACAGGTGGAGCCAGGCTCTACCCCTCCCAGTCACACAGCTGAATTGCCTTCACCTGCACTCCCAGGGCTGCCTGGGTCCTTTCCCCAAGTGCTCAATCAGTGGTTCAGGCCATGACTCAATAGTTACCATACAACTACCTACAAGATGAATCAGGTCTAAGTCTGAAAACATACTGGTCCTTATAAGACACAGAAAGCCCTTTAAAAGGGAATATAGAGAAAAAGTTTTAGAAGGGCAGAAAGAGCCTAACTCAACAGGTGATCTAACAAGGAAGGACATTAGGGGAGTAGGACTGTGCCTACTGCCATCTTTGAATGAAAGCAGGGAAGAAATCTGTAATAATATGCATAGATCTAAAATGCTTCTAAACAGATAGCCTAAAAACTCAAGAATAATAAGGCATTCCTGAGTCACTGCAAGGGTACAATATAATTATCTACATTATCTATGTAAACATCTACAAGCATGCCTTTTCATGAGTAGATATGTCCAATGCCAGCTTTTAACTAGGTAAGAATGGTATAATCCAAAGAGATATGGTGACATTGATTACTGCTCAAATTATCCATAAATGCATATCATGCCTTACCTGCATTACTAATGCTCCTCAAGATATTCAGATAAAAGTAGTATGCAGTGCATCTACTTATGCTACAATTGCAGCTTTATGCAACTGAGATACCATGAGGAAGTTGAGAGGGTAGGGAAATGTTTGATGGCAAACGAGCACAGCGAGCTATTGATCTCGGTATTAACTTAAAAGCATTTTGATTTAGAGAGCTAACTGTTTAATGGGCTGATGCTTTACAAAATTGAGTGACATGCCTTAACAGCAAAAAGGAAACCTACTATATATTTTACTTTGATCTTTGAAATTGTATTCTAAAGAAATGTCCTACTTTTAAAGAAGAGGAGTGAAGAGTTAAAGAGCCCAAAGCAACAATTTCCAGAAGTTTTGATTGCCTAGACTGAAATAGTTTGTAAGTGGGCCTGTTTTTGTTTGTTTGTTTTTTTCCCCCTGGTTCTTTTTAGTTCATAGAGGTCTTTATTTAGAATTTATTGAAAGCCAAGACTCTTCAAGTATCTGAAGTTGGCATCTAAGGGACTGGGACTCTGAGAATCACTGGTCACTTCTGAAAGTATTAGTATAAATGAAGTTTTATATCAAATGGGAATTGGCAATCTTCATTATTTGCTAATTAAAATTATCTATTCAATTTCAATAGTAATACCTCAGGCTTCCACGGGTTCCTATGTAAAACTGCTTAGAACGCAGTGAACATTTAAAGGTACAATTGCATTTTTTAGGTCCCAGGAATCTGAAGTGCAAATACCACTGTAAGTAGTGGAGTACTCCAGATTCTAGCTATGCTTTTTAAAAGCTCATAACCCTCCAGGCTCCCATCCATACTGAATTCAGTCCTGTTCGTTGACAGTATCGTCAAGAAGTGCTTCCATACAACATTTTTCATTTCAAAAAATGGTGCATTTAAATTCAATTAGCATTGCAATTGAAAACTAAACAAAGTAACAGTTACCTGGAAAAAAAAAATGTATTACACCACTGAAATTATTTTGAATACTCACCATAACTAGTTTCAAGATCATCCTGCAGGACAGCATTATTGTTCCCACACAGTCCATGTGTTTTGCCCAGGTACTCTGGTGCCATTTTGATATACACTGCAGATATACCATCCCAAGCCAGAGTAAAGGCATGCTGATGCCTGACTAGAAAATATCCAGCTAGTTTCTGGATGTGTAAGTTTCCAATAACAGAAGGCAACTGAAGTCTGTGAAGCAAGACAGGATTAAAAAAAAACAAAACAACACACCTCAAATAAGGAATACCACTACTAGTTACTTGATGTAATGACTCTTGACATTACTACTGTTTAATTAGATACCTCCACCCTCAGATACTACTCTGTATCTGCACTACTCCTCTAGCTGAGGAGGGCTGGTTACAGCTGTGGTATGAATTTATTTCTTTTCTTTAAGCTATAAGTAAGTAATCTTGTTTATATCTTATTAAAACCATATCATGAAATTACAACTATTGTTACAGCCTCAGAAAGGTGAGTACCATTACCCAAATCCTTTATAGGTGACTTCACTGCTCATTTTTATTTGTTCATCTCCGGAAAAGAATAAACTAACAGACCGTTTGCAAGAGTATGGAGAAGAAAGGCATTCAGGATCATTATTCACCTGTAAAACAAAATTACTATTGTCAAAGTTAAGACTATAATTGAATTCTTCACAGTGCATATGCTACACAACTAAAACTCACAATCCCACCTTCAGCATGTGAAAAGAATTCCACTCTTCCCAAAAATCTGAGTACAATTAGCAGTCTTTACACAACAGCAGTTGGTTTAGAAAGTACAGACAACTGTTTTCTTACAGATCTCTATAATTTTTGCAAGATTAGCTGGTAGCATACATTATGTTAGAATTACATGTACATTCTAGATCCCTCTATACTACCATCTCAAGTTATTTTTAATCTACTAAAATTATTGCATCAGCATGTTCAAAAATAGTAAAAGGGAACATAGAAGTGCAATCCCTACCTGTATAGAAAAACTCTGCTCATCTAATTCAGTTTGTCTCACAAGTGCATATGTGGATTTCCCAGAAAAATAGTAATAGAGTCCATCGAAAGTTTCAAAGTGATATTGACCCCACGTTCTGCATATATGATCTCTTTCAGCACCTGTGTTGTACACTAATAAAAGGAGAGTCACTTGAGAAGTACTGCTGTCGTTTAGATTTAATCTGTATTGAAATGTAACATAGACCAATACAGTACCACAGAAGGGAGAGGAAAGGAAAAATACCAGAAGGTGAAGGAAACTTTAGGCAGAAGTAATTTTTGCATCTGTGGGAACCCACATGCAATTATACAGAAATCCATTCTGTTTCCTCCCAACACACCTGTCTGACATCTTGGTCCTGATGCATTAAATCGACTGCAGTTGCAGAGTTCCCTGTAGACACATTCACCTCCATTAAAACACGCAAATGAACCTGAGTTGAAAAACAAGGCACATCAAAAATAAATGGAAAATGTAAATATTAAAAGTAGATTCTAAACTGTTTTATAGAATGGTTGGAATGTTTTTCCATAAACTAATTGTTTAATTCCATAAAGCTAACAAATGCCCATGTTGGGTATTTGTTACCCAGGGCAAGAGTTGAACACTGACAACCTACTGCTGCTGAACAGATGCCAAATTCCTTACTCCATTAAGACCAATGCAACTTTTCTTTCCTTTCTAGAATCTCATTTCTCATTTTATTGATGTATTATCAATAGTAATTTTCTAATCAACGTATTTTAAGAGCAAATATTTAGTTTGCTTTACCTGCATTAGAGAACATGAAAGGAACCAGGAAGCCATACTTAAAAGCTTTGAACTCACTAAATTTGAAAGATAGCATCCTGTGAAAATAACCAAACTTCTAACAACAATCAGAAACAGTATTTTTGACAAGAACATCCAACATTTTAACAAAACATTATAAACTCCAGCTTCATTGTAATCTCCTAAATTAGCTTGTGCAAGTTTGTCAGTACACTGTTTGGTGTTTCCCATGGCAATTTTTATTTGCAGAAACTGCTGAGCTGGAATGATTCCCCTGCCTGGCCAGCTTGAGCAAGTTCATGCACTAACGCGAGCACCATGTAGAAAGGTCCCTACTGAGCCACCTCATTTACATCCTCACAGTGATCAATCTTGTCACTAATACAATAACCTTATCCCTCTTGTCAAGAAAGGCAGAATAGCTCTTTCATCTTGAGTGTTGTGAGACCTGTGTAATCAGAGCTCAGGTCTCTGTTCTTAGCTTCTCTAAGACTATACCGTCTTGCCTGTCAAGCTACAATAATCTGCAATTAGACTGCAAGTCATGTTCCTCTTTGCTGTAGACAAAGTTGCTCCCTTTTGATGTTTCAGGTTGAACGATTCCCCTTTAAGCATGGCTCAGGTAACCTGCCTGAAGCTGCATTTATTTCAATTGTGGACATAGCTGATCTGTCAGCAGCAGGTTCATAGTCAGTAGCTGGGAAACAAGCTGCTTGCTTCCTTTTAGAAAGAAATCAACTCCCAGTTAGAAGTCAGTTAATTCAGTTTGAAGAGTGTTTTCTTCTTTACGAAGTCCTCTTTTATTTCCACAAATGTGATTCTAAGAAAACACGATAAACTGAGCTGTTGTGTTTGCTCATATCCCTTTTTACATTACTGCAGGGCATCTTTCCACAGCATGGAAAATTTGTGTGCAAAGCCAAAGTAATTTTTCATTAGGTAATCAGAAGAATTTAGAGTTAATTCCAATTACATTCAATGATCTTACTACAACAGTATAGGCTCCTTTAATCAGGAACTCAGAACACCTATTTCTGTTCAATTAACATTGAAAAAATTCCTTAGCTACCAAGAATAAACATCCCATAACAAAAGGTTAACGTAGATCTCTGTCATGAAAGGAATGTATGCACTCTACCCTTACACTCTGCAGGTCACCCTGATAACATAAGCATCATCATCACAAAGCCACGTGTCAGAAACTCCTTTATTAAAGAAGGTGAAGATTTAGAACCATCTTACAGAGAAGGTCTGAGTTCTCTGCTCCTCTTATTCTCTCATTAAGCCTAAACATCTCTTAACTACTGAAGAGGATGCATTCCAACCCGGTACGGACTAGTATGTTAAATAAGATCACTACAGCTCTTTAGACACCATAATTCAGTCTGTTTGCACTTTGTTGTAAAAGTTTCCTGACAATCAGTGTCCAAGAGTCAGAGGTGACTGTTTTTGTTCTGAGTAGAGATGATTGAACAACATCATGCAGACTTGACAAAAGGATGTTATAAAATCCCTTTTGAAATACACTGTAATCCCATCCAACTCTGGCTGGCTTCTCAAGTGTTCAACACCTGGGCTCTAACTATAAATCTTGCCGATTTTGTATGGCAACTGGTCAAAGAGATCTTGCATCTTTGTACATAAATGTACTTCAGAATATCACAACATTTTGTATTCAGTTAGAGAATCAGTATGGCAATAAGGCATAATAAACTACATAGCATCTAAGGTATGAACCTATTCTGTTGTTGGCCAAGTACAAGTTTGGGCTCCCTCACCCAAAGTTTGTTCTTCAAATTTGCTCACATACTTAGCAGAAGAAAAAAGTTCAGCTTTAATAATTCATATGATATAAGGTCCATCAGAAGAAAGCAGGATACAGGCATTAAAGGACAGCAGTCCTCCTGCAGTCCCACAAAGAGCTGAATGCAAAGGAAGCCATTATCTTAATCTCATATGAAAGTTAAAATAATAAGCCAAGGAGACACTCAAAAGTTTAAACAAATGTAAAAGCAAGCATTCAAGAACATGTCTGACATTCACATTACCATGCATATCAGTTTTAGGGTGCTTTATTTTTAATCATGTCAGTCCAATTGCTCCAGCAACTTAACAGTAATACACCATTATCATCAATACACCATCAATGCTTGAAAGCTTTTTTGGTTGATGTAGACTTTTCATTTAGGTATTTTTCTACAAAGCATTAGAATGCAGAATTCTAATATTTACAAGTGCCTGTTACTGTTATTTCCAAGACACGGCACACACACACAAAAAAAATCACAAATCACTGAAGACAGGTTTGCTTTCAGGATGTTCAGGTTAAGATTCACTTGGATAGAAAAGTTAAGCATGGAAGATTTATTTGGAGGAGATCTGAAAGTGAATAAGTTTCATCTAAGCTATTAAAAAGTTTCAAGCAAATGTAGACAATCGACCTGAAAATTATCGAAGCACTAAAAAGATTCTTTACTTCAAAAGCAGCAAATTTTATTCTGAAATGGAAAAGTAAAATGAAAGAAAACCATGGCATTTTGAAATCAGACTTTGCAAGAAGCATCAACTGGGCTACTTTCATTTCATAAGAGTAGGAAGAATGCTTAGAATATTAGACTATATACAATATAATATATAGAATATTAACTGTTAAAATTCTCAAAAGTTTGATTTTATTAAGAGCATAATTTCTACTGCATACTTTCCCAAGAGTGCTTTCAGATATCACTTTAACTATAGGAGAACTAACACAACAACTATTTGCATTATCTTTTAACCTTCAGCATAATAACAGTCTTCCAAAGAATCTGTTAGTAATGGCACAAGTCTACTGAAACAGTCTTCAGCAGGCTACAATGCAACCTTTAAACGAGGACAAAGACCTCATTACTTCAGGATGCAAAACTTTTTCCTGAGATGAATGAGATTTTTTTTTTTTAGCACTTCACTCACAGCTTTCTAGTTACAGAATCACAGAATCATAGGGGTTGGAAGGGACCTCCAGAGATCATCGAGTCCAACCCCCCTGCCAAAGCAGGTTCCCTACAGCAGGTCGCACAGGTAGGCATCCAGGCAGGTCTTGAACATCTCCAGAGAAGGAGACTCCACCACCTCCCTGGGCAGCCTGTTCCAAAGTTAACTGCAGATTTTCTGCTATCCACCACCACGACACATACACTGTAAGTGTCTAGCAGAATCTACATAAATCTCCAACGGTGGCCTCCTTCAGCATTTCAACACAGAAGTGTTTAAAGTATTTAACTTGTTAGGAATTTTCAGCAATAGTTTGGAAGTTACTTCCAGAAATAATTAGTTTTGGTCATTTCAAGTTCTTAACATGCTGACCAGTTGTTTTTGTTTGGTTGGTTTTGTTTGTACATTTTGAGGTGTGTGTGCACATGCCTGTGTGTGTTTTGTTCGGTTGAGTTTCTTAGTTCATGGCATAGAATTAAAAACAGATGTGCAGAAGGTAGCTGTAGCTTAAAGAGCTATGGACAGTTAACTGCTGTCAATTGTGATTTGTGATTAACTGCAATCAATTATTGTGATTAATATCTAAAACCAAAACCTATATTCCCCAGTGACAAGAAACTAAGCCAACAATTCACCTCTTGATACTTACCTATAACTTTTGCTGTTGTTGTTCCATTGACTTACGACACTATATTACTTCCTAAACTGCACATACTTGATTAATAGAACACAATAGTGAAGACACTTGCTGCACACATCATATAAAGAGTTCATATCAAACATGTTTGGTTTTATCTATGCAGACATTTGTAGGAAGAAAAATACTACTGTAACAATGAACGACTGCAACAGTCAGTGTGAAATATGTCTGTGATAGTCAGTTTTGAAAAACATCTCCAACACACCTAGAGAGACAGCGCTAAACTAGGAGAAAGAAGTTGACAGCTTCCTTTTCTGGCTTAAAAAATAATAATAAAAAGGTTTGAGTATTTTATATATCCCCAGATTGGCACAAAGTGAAACCCATGGACAGAACAACAGCAACTTGCATCTCCCTCCAGATAGAGAGGGTTGAAAAAAAACTTCAAGTGTTTAGAAAATTTTATCTAAAGTCTTTCAGAAAATAGGGTTTTCTTTTGCTTTGTTTTGCTTTGTTTTTCATATGTGCCTATCACAAACAGGCAACAATGGATTCTATTTCCCACAGGGGGTTCACTGGGATTTTAGGACGCTTCTGAGTCTAGATATTGAACTTGCTACAAAGAGGAGAAAAATATTCCACCTGCAAGTATAGATAGTGATTTTTTTAAAGCACATCTCCAACTACTTTATATTGCTAAAGCAAGGACATCAAAAATAGAAAGCTTTTATGAAATGTTTGACCAGTAGAAATGCATTATAGAGAAAGAAAACAGTCCTACCAGTACCTGAAGGAGGCCTACAGGAAAGCTGTGGAGGGACCTTTTATAAGGGCAATTAGCAACAACAGCACAAAGGGAAATGACTTTAAACTGGAAGAGAATAGATTTAGACTAGATATCAGGAAGAAATTCTTTACTGTGAGGGTGGTGAGATGCTGGAACAGGTTGCCCAGAGAAGTTGTGAACGCCCCCTCCCTAGAGGCATTCAAGACCATGCTGAGTGGCCTTTATAGCAGGGGTTTGGATAGATGGTCCTACAGTTCCCTGCCAACCAAAGCCTTTCTATGATTCTAGGAGGTTCATTCTATAGCATCTACAGAAGGCAATGAAACAATTATTTGCCATAACTACGTCCTCTTTTAAAAGCTCAGACATGATGAGTTAGCTTGAAACACTTTCATTCTCCACTCTAGATTTCTTCTCTGCTTTAGTACTAGGCCTACTCTGAAGTGATTTATCTCATGATCTTTCTGCAATAGTTCTATTCAAGTAGGACCATGACTCTTAACCCTTTCAGTCGCTTTCTCTGAAGCAAAACACAAAATTCATTTGTGCCATTAAAAAAATTCACTTAGCAAGAAACACAGTGAACTAAATTCTGCATTACAATCACAGCAGTAATAAATTTCTCAGCATAATTTTGTAGCACCAACTTATATGTTAATTATTATTATTAACAGGTTTGTATTATTCAACTATTTTCCTTCATAGCAATAATTAAATTGTGCAGAATATCAGGGACAAATGAAGTTATTTCCATGAAAAAAAAAGTTCAACTTACTGGATAGTCCACATTTCATACTGTGAAGTCTTCTGTTCTGAGGCAACGATACTGCAGCAGCTGAAGCATTATGAACTGTCATTCCAGACTCCTTTAAGGAAGAAGAAAGCTATTTAAGCTGCTAAAGCCAAGAGTGGCAAAAACTCTTCCCAATCTCTCCACGAATTTACCAATTTTATAAACCTCACTCTTCATATTTAATTTACTAAAAATTTATCAAAAAACCATTACTGCATATTAAAATGTATCATCACTCCAATGACTCCAGTAAGCTACTATCAGTAGGCACAGGATAGGCAAAATAGGCACAAAGAGAGCAAATAGATTTTCAGCCTGTTAACTAAAATACCCAAAACTCATATCTACATACTTTCGTGCATACCCTATCCCATACTCTTATCCTTCCCATCAACTCTTAACTGCCTCTAGACTATCATGTAATTCACAGAATAACAATTAGCTACAGCTTAGAATAATTAGCATGACTATGTTAAAAACACATCCCTTATCTTCACAATAACCTACCTTTGTTCTACCATAGCCTGCATCCAAGGCAACTAACATGTTTCTCAAACCAATGTGGACATTTCTATCCTCAAAAGCCTAAAACTTGTCATAAGTTTCTTCCTTATTATAAATGCATTTACTTTCATTTACATAGCTTATTTACTACAGTAAAACAAACACTACAGCCATTCCTATTTCAAGCCTTCATCTATTCCACTGTGGAATTTTGAAGATTGAAGAACTGCAGCTGCATCATTACAATGGTTATATAAGTAGCTACTACGCCAACTGAAATAAAGTACAGATTTCATCAAAGTAAATTCAATAATAAACATGTTATTCAGTAAAATAGGATAACATATTATCTACCTCTTATTGTGCACAAAGCGATAGCAATAAACATGCCCAAATCCCACCAGGAACACCAACAGCAGCATCTATGGGGCTTCAGCTAAGGATGCAATCATGTTTATCATGTTTATTTGGTTTTCTCAGTCCTGTGAAGGTTTCTATAAAGCATTTGTAAAACAGCAAGTGCTTTCCATGCCCTAGATATCTATTGACACATCTGACTGAAAACTGACATTAAGAGCTATGTCTCTGTGAACGTAAACCCTGCAGAGAGTGTAAAAACAACCTTAGCATTGCTGTACCTCTTTCTTTTGAGACAGCTTATTAAAAGGGAGAACATGTAAAAATAGTTTGTTCTACCTCACATTCTTGATTAAGAAAAGAAACGTATGTATTTTTTTCCCATTTCTCCTGCACATATTTCTTACAGAAGAAGTGTTAAAAGCCCTAGAAGCCACCACAGAAGGAAATGAAGCTTATTTCTATACAGCGACCCTTGGGGGGAGCCTCAGTCCCCAAGCACCTGGTGTTACCCATGCCTAAAACCGTGACCCCACAGCAGCCCCGCCTCATACCTCCACCAGGCAGGCAGGACGAGGCATCACCTCGTGCCACAAAGGACCCCCCGCTACCCCATTCACGCTTCGTAAGACACCACCCCATGGTCCAAAGGGATGAGCGCAGACCCCCCACTCTCTCCCACTCTCCCTACCTGCATGGCCGCACCGAGGCCGTCCTCTCTCCAAGGTCCCGCGGCGCTGCTTGGGCTGCGGGCAGAACACGGCAGGGTTTGGTCGGCTCGGGCAGCCCATCTCGCAGGAGCCCCGCTCCACCCCGGCTGCTCTTACCTGTGGATGGGGAAGTCGTCACCAACGGGAGTCTTCGCGCTAGCACCTCGCGGAGACCACGCTGCAAAGCAAAAGCACCAAGTTAACGGCGGTCAGACCACTTTGTCGTACCACACTAACCCGAGTTAGGAGCTCACCCGGCGGCAGCCCGGCGCACAGCAGCGCCCCAAGGAGCAACCTAGCCTCCATGCGGACAGGGAGTGATGTTCTGAGAAGCAACAGCCCCTCGCACCGACCGCTACTTAAGCTCACTCCGCCCTCCCAGGCGCAGCGGCCGGGGGGTGTAAGTGGCCTCCCGCCCTCCACCCTGGCCCTTCCCTGAGCCCCCACCCCGATCACCACCCCTCATCGTGCAGCCCTGCATCTGTTGCAGGTGGGGGGCACGTGCAGCGCCTCGGCTGCCCGCATTTCTTACGCAGTGATGGGGTTGCGTATCTGAGCTCTATGCTATAACGCCCGTGCTGCTGGGTCTTGCCCTACTGCTGCTGGCTACGCACGGCTCCCGGCACCGGCTGCTGGCACAGGGGTTGTCAGTGCCTCGTGAGCTGAAGGCTCGAGGCTGCTTGCTGGAGCGACCGACAGAACTCTGTTAACAACAACAGTCGTGCTGGTGTAGAATGCAGCGTGCAGCTGATGTGTAGTGATTATTTCTGCAGCTTCTCACAGCTGCACATTCAGTCTTGAATTTAGAGCTTTTTTTCTTTTCTTTTCTGCTCTTTCTACCTTCCCTACCCTCTTTTTTCCTCCCTTTTCCCTCTTCCTCTCTCTGTTGCCTTTTTTTATTATTTTTTTTTTCTGTGCTTTTCCCTCTCCCATCTGCTGCTGCCTTTTCCCCAGTCATTTTGCAGGTGCACATATCCTATAACAGCAGCTTTAGAAGCTGCCCACACCGGGTGAGAAACTGCCTCGAATGAAAAGGGGCCTTTTCTGCCTGCTTTGGGAAGTCTGTTAACAGAAAGTCATTAAAAAGGTCTCTTTTCTGCCTTTGTAATTTGTCCCTGAGGATTGTATTTCTTGCTGCAACAAGTGTTTCATTTCTAATGAAATGATGGAAAACCAGCGATGTTTTCACCGAGGATTCTGTTCTCTCCTGTAAAAGTTAGAGGAAGAATGTGTATGAGAGATGAAAAGAGGAGACAGAAAAGATCCTTTTCTAAATAACCTCAAACAGAGTTTTGCAGTTGTTTTCTGCCCACGGCGCAGAGCCCTGCTCCTCTGGGCACACCACACACTTGGCTTTGGTGTGCTTTCTCTGTTCCTGACCATGTTAATGGAAGTGGAGAGAGTTCATCAAAAGTATGTTTGTGCAGCAAAAGTGCAAAAAACATTGCAAAAAAATGTTTGCACAACAAACATTTTAATGCATTTCTTTGCTTTGCAAATGGGCTTGACCATTTTATTCATCTTTCCTTAATGCCACGTGTAAAAATAATAACTGGAATGAGCTTAAAGCTGATTTAGGCATAATTTGATTTCCCAACATGAAAGATTTCATTACCAAAACTAATAAGCAGTCAAAATTATACCATCTTTTAATCTGGCCTATTTGAAGTAATGAATGATTCAGAACTACCTCACAAATCTCAGAACTATCTCATTATTAAGCTCACTGTTTTGGAGCAGGGATTTTACAGAAATTATTCTTTCATCAGCTGAAAATTAGGGTTAAAAAGTCAATTTCTTTCAAATACACATAATCTTCAGCTGACAAAAGATCCGTTTCTGTGAAGTCCTCTCGTAGTGATTGACAAACATCACTGACATAGAGTTCAGTGTAAAACTGAAGGACATGTACAAAGTAAGGAATGTCCTTTAAAGTTGTGCATCTCCTTCCTACTGTTGGCAAATACAAAACAATTTTATTTTACTTATGCAGGGATGAAATTATTTCACAATGTGTAAAATGCTCTGTTAGAACAACTTTTCAGCATGGTGTGGTATTGCAGCTTACCGTAGGCAGAAGACAAGTGATTTGTCTATTTGTTGTGCTACTAAGAGAAGTTTGTTTTCTGAAAGCTCTCTGTGTTTGTACACAGGTTGGCAGTGCATTCCTCCTTCTTGTTCCTGACACCTATGTGCAAAGCAGGCAGCGGACCTACCACTGAAATGTTCCTACACAGCAAAAAGGGGCAGGAGCAATTTCCAAGGGAGCTGGTGTCACTTAACACAAATAATATATTTGTTATATGGTTTGTATTTGGCTGCTTGGATTTTTTTATTATTTTTATCATGCCTTTCTATACATCCCGACAGGTTCCCACAGTCAGGGAAGCTTCCAGTGCTTAAGTAACATTCCCTATGGAGCTAGGGAGGTAAAACTCATTCTGCTGTGAGGCTCAAGGACATGGGGCAGCTGCTCCCCTGCACTTCTGCTAGCCTTCATTGTAGAAGTCTTTATTATCAGGTACTAGATCAGGGAAGGTAGGAGGAGCAGGAGCCCAGGACAAAATGACCTACAAGAGATTAGTGTGAAAGAGCTTCCCTTTCAGGTGCTTTGAGCTTGATTCCTATCCAGTCACTCATTGTAGGCACTTCATGCTACCGATGTAAGCAGTGGTGTTTACTTTCATAGGAAAACCTGTTGGCAATGAAGTCAGACTTGAACACCCAACTACGGTACAACACAATCACACAGTTTACCTAAATATATATTACATATATTTCAGTAGAATAATTCACTGAAACAAATTCACCTTCCATCCGTTTCAGGTGTTAGCATGCTATACATTTTATATTTTGCAGTTTGTGTATAAAGCAGAGCTAGAGCTACACCTGCCTACCAGAACCAGGGAGAAGGCTGGGCGTCAGCTCCTGCTGCGTGAGAGCAGGCTGTAAATTCATCCCGCAGCCAACAGGTCGGTGCGAGCTGAGGGAACAGCCTGCAGAAAGGGGTGACTTTTTTTTCTCTTATCTCCTGTTTTCTTTCTTTCGATTTGCCCTTAAGCAGCCGTCCCGTCGGTTCGCACTCAGGTACCCGCTTACAGCGGCCGGTACCGACAGCCGGGGCTGCTGGAGGCGGCGGCGGGCGCACCTCCCACCCCGCCGGGGCGCGGCCTCGAAGGCGCAGCCGCTCCGCGCAGCGTTCGCACCCCGCGTAGCAGCGCAGCATGGAGCGCCGGGTCGCCCGCGAGTTCCGGCACAAGGTAGGGAAAGCTCGGGGCACGGCTGCTCACCTCGGGATGGGGGAAACGAAGCGAAGCGCCGCGCTGCGGCACGGTTCTGGGCTGTGCGCCGCCCTTGGGTTGGGAGACAGGAGTGGCAGGGTGAGCCTGCTGTGAGAGGGTCCCTGAAGTGGGAGGGAGGAGAAAAACAAACAATCAAACCGCGAACAAGTAAGCAAACAAACAAAACCACCACCAGCAAAAACCATTCTTCGAAGCATGAGCGTTGATGCAGTGGGTGTTGTGTTATTTTAATAAAATCATATCGAAAGTGTAGCGCCCAGTCTGGTTTGCGGAAGGCAAAGGTGCAGGTGTTGAAGTCCAAGCCCACGGTTCTGCAGGCAGCTTCTGTGCAGGAGTTCAGTTCCTCCTTAATGCTTGGGAGTGCAATTGTGTGTGTGCAGCCATGTGCAAAGGCACTTGATGCATGGAGCGGCTCCCTCTGCCTGGCACATCTTGTATCATGTACCATCAAATAAGCCTTTGGCAGAGATCAAAAGCGCATGAGTGGAATAACCGCAAAAGGAAACGAGGAGAAAAGTGATTTACATATTTAGGATTGTGTTTTTCATAACAGTGAGTGCTGGCTTTGTTTGTTTGCTTTCCTCAGATGAGGAGTTTCTTTGAGACAGCTCCTGAAAAGAGAAGAAGTGTTTTGTAGAAATATCATCTGGTAATGAAGTTGTTAACAAGGAAATGTTAGAATGAAGTAGAGGGGCTGTAAAAAAAAACAAAACAAAACAAAAAAAACAACGAAATGAATTCCAAAGACTTTGAGAACCTGGATACTGAATAATGATGTCTGCAGCTGTGCAGAAGTACTTTCAGTTTTGATATCTATTACTGTGTAACCCAGCAGTGGGTTGTGCAAGGTATCTGTAAGGGCTCAGGTTGCTAGGCAGATGGCTGCCATTCTGAACTTTAAACCCTCTTCCACCTCTTCCCTTTAACTGCTGCTGCAATTATTCATAAACTACCCCAGTCCCACCCTGATCGAGTAAGAAAGGCTTATTGTCAGCATGTGTTGGTGCAAGTACGTAGGGTTCATGCCTAAGTGAAAGCTCTTCCTCTGAGTAAGACAATACCGGAACACTTCTTTAAGTTGGTTTGTATAACCATGCTGAAGTGGCCTCTGTGGGGATTTCGATGTCTTGACTGCTTTTTTTCCTTTGCCAAAATGAGGAAAATGACCAGTTATGTACCACTCAGATATTTGTCTCTTTCATTTCATTTTTTCTCCTTGGTAATTTCAATTAATTCTCCCCACTGATGAAGCACTAATGCAAGTTATATATGTAAATCTATTGGCCTGCTTTTCAGTTTTCCTTATTAGCTTTCCAAGGCCTCAAAACTCACATGGAACTTGATATTGTTCTGCAAAAGCTGACTGGCACGCTGCTGCTGCAGCAGCCCCATCACTGTAGTACGAACCTGTTTCACACCAAAAGGTGCTGATTTTAAACAGTAAAAATGTATTTTCACTTTATTAAGGCTCCTGAGAACTGATTTACTTTTAAGTTGATTTCGCGGTGTTTTAAAAGGGCAGCAGATGTTACACAGTTCGCTTTGCAATCTTGTGTTTCAAGTTAAATGGTGCCATATGTTGAAGCTCATTCCGGAAACTGAATCAGTAAATCCATTTCTAAATATTCACTTTTACCTACAGAGTATTTCTCTATATCAGTTTTCTGATGAAAAGCATGCTTGAAGGCAAAGCTCGTAACAATTTTACAGATAGTAAAAGAAATTAGTAGACATGATTAGTCAGCAGCAGCCAGCTCTGTGTTTTGTGATTGCCAACAGCAAACATTTCTTCAGCTAGTGAGAGAAGTTGGAGAAGTTGGTCTGCTCTTACAGTTAAGAGAGTTTACATCAGTTACACTTTCTGTTTTAATCTCAGGTGTTACCTCTTTTCAGATAGATGTCTGTTGAATGCTTCTTTGTTTTTTATAAAGTCTGCTAGTATGCTGTGAGTCTTGTGATAGCACTGCTTTGACAGAACACAATAAAAAAATATGGAGAAGTTAGAAGCTGCAAAAATTTGTTGCACTGAAGAAAGATTAGAAGTATATCTTTGACAAGGTTTGTAGGTACAGACATGTCTTGGCCATGGTTGGTGTCTTTGTAGACAAGTTTACCTTGTCCATGCATGTATACATGTGTAACACTGAGTATGAGATGCTGTACGCTCATCATGCAAAGTAACTTTTCATGTGTGAAAATAAACTTTATCTATTATCTATCCAACGCAGAAATACATTGGGTGAACTCTTAGAATCTTTTAATGTCTGTTAATTTCCAAGAGAGACAGTGGAGTTGAACCAGAAGCTATGGTCCTGGAGCACAAATCAACAGATGTTTTATAGGAGTTTCATATAAGAAAAACAAGTGGAATGGACACTTCTTGGCTTGAAAGCTGTGGAATCACCTATCCCATGCCTTCAAAATTAACTTTTATTGAAAAATAAAGAGATACTAGAATATTTCACTTGTCCAAGTTATGTCACCGTTGATTTCCTCTTTTCTTAAATGTGGAGGCATGATCTTTAACAGATTTATGAAGCTGGAATCAGCTGATAGAAGCTATTGATGGCCCTAGGTAAATGGCTAAAAGGGACAAAGGGAATGTGAAGCATGTATTTAGTTTAGAATACAATATAAAGCATTGCAAACTTAGAAAGCAAGGGCCTTTGTTTAGCTATGCAAATTGGTCCTCAGTCTACACCTCACAGTAATATTAGCCTTTAGGTCAAATGTAAATTCTTTTCTTAAATATTGAGCTTGTCTAAATGTGAAGCTGCTGTGCTGTGACCTCTTACTGGAAGGTCTCACCAGCATCACAGAGTGTAAGTTGAATTCCTCATATAAGAATTCTAGTTTGTTGTTATATTTATATCTATACATATATCTTTATTTTCCTGTAAGCATTTGAGAACAGGCACTGTAATGTGACACTGGTTTAACTAAACGTACTATTACAGGGGGAGGAAAGAATAACTGGCAAGTTCTACCAGTTAAGAGCTGTAGCTGAGAGGAAAGGTAGTGCAGCTGTTTACGTAATGTTACAAATGAGATACTGCCTGAAAGCAGTGGATTGGAACCACAGAACATAGATTGTAATTATCTCAGAGGAATGTGTTTATCTGTGACAGCATGTGCTATATTAACGAATGGCCAAAAAGGTTTCTGAAAACATTTATTCAACAGTACAGCGATTATCAGGTAAGACTGATATTCTGTTATTTTAGAGGTATTGCACGGCCAAGAGGACTTCAATATTTACTATTTTGTCCAATTGCTGCAATAATAAATTAAAAGAAGTCTTGTCAATTTCACTTTTTGAAGGATACTTTATTAGAAAAACTTTTTATTTATATATATTTTTTTTAATTTATAAAAAATAAAAATCCTTTCCCTGCTGAAGTCTTTGATCTGTGACATAAGAATTTGTTGAAGATTTGTACATTTGACGTTTGTGGCTGTTTAATCAGATCTACAGTAACGTCCTTGGATTTTCAGGTTAATCTGCTAATTGACAATGAAGCGGAGAAGGATTACCTTTATGATGTGCTGCGGATGTACCACCAGTAAGTAGCTTTATATATGTTTGTGTAGAATATTGAGAATGTTTTGGGAGTCAAGACTTTAAGTGCTCTTTCAGGAAGTTACAGCAGAAGTAGCATTTTTTTGTGCTTTTTAATGAAATATTATGCTTCTACAATGTAGCCTGCAGACATGAAAGGGGCATTTCTTTGTCGCTCATAAAGTTATTTTGACGTAATGACTTGACTGTTTTGGAAATTAATTTGGTTGATTAGGGGTGGACTGTGGGAGTGAAGCATCTGGATGATAGAACAGTTCTTCAGAGACAGGAAGAGAATGTTTATCAAATTAATTATTTCCCGGTGATGCTTATTTCTTTATAGCAGAGGTTTTTGTTGAGTAAAGATTTTTGCTTACTACTTAGGATAAGACTTACTTTCAACTGCTTTACCCAAAAGCTGAAAACTTAGGGTGGGAGTCTGGCTTGTTTAACTCTGAGTTATTATGATATAATGGAAAGAAACTGTAAGGTGATAGGCTGGTCACTAGTTCTTTTGCTGAACTGATTTAAACCACAGTTTCTTTGGACCTGTGTCACTGCAGATGAGATCAGCATCTCATCCATTGTTTCTCAAAGAGGATTAGAAAGTATTTTCCACTCATCATAGACGAGTGGCTCTGATAGACATTGTTTCCATTCATACCTTAATAGCATCTAAGCTGAGTGAAATGCAGACGTTTCGATCAGATGTTTGTACGGAGCTATAGCTTTTGGTGTATTCAGCTGCATATCTGATTCAGTTTCACTCAGGTCTGCCTAATTGCTTCTCCTTTCATAAAGCCTGTTGTTTGGAAAGCAGGTTGAATCAGTATCTCTTAATTATTTAAAATCTTCTTCCAGTTATAGAACTAACAACATGTATAGTATAACTGTTCCTCGGTTCCCAAAATTGCAGTAGCTTAAGCAGAATTTCAGTATCTCTATGAACATATATTGATGAAGTACCAATTTTTAAAAGACCCTTTATGGAGTATTCTAAGGAAAAATTATACACAATCACTGTTGGACAAAACACATTTTTACATTTCTTCTTTGTGAAAAGCACTTCAAAATGAAAGCTGTGTAATATACATTCCTGGTTTGTATTTTCAGTGCAAATGCCTGGAAAATATCTTATGCCAGGAAATGTAAACTATAAGAAAGGGAACAGCTGGTACTACTATAGACTAAGTTTAAGTGGATGTTGTATAAGTTTTCTTTTAGGAGCTTTGTTTAATTACAGATCTCATCGATAGAAGTTATGTATGTGACCTTAAATGATAAAGACAATGGATAAGAGATGTCAGTCATTTTGAAGGAGGTATTCTTTTTGTTTGCTTATAGAAAGTTTACTTTTCCAGAGGTTATTTTGGTTTGGTTAAATGAAGACTTGTATAAATAACTTTCTTAGTTGCAAGGACACACCAATATTGAAGCCACATCAACAGCAAGTTACTTAATAGTGCTTTGTGTTGATGACCCCTGCCTCTTTTCTCGCTGTGTGTTTGTAGATCTATGAACCTTCCAGTGCTTGTGGGTGACCTAAAACTCGTAATTAATGAACCAAGCAGGCTGCCACTGTTTGATGCTATCCGCCCACTTATTCCATTAAAACACCAGGTGGAATACGATCAGCTTACGCCCAAAAGATCAAGGTAAGAGAAATGCAGAACAATGTAGCTAACTCCAGATAAATACAAACAAGAAATATTGACTGAGTTTTAAGACAGCAGGTATTTTACTTGGAGTTTATCTATGCAGAGTAGGGCACATAGGCGCTTTTAAACTTTGCTGTGTTTTGTAGAAAAACTTGAACTACCTGAGACTTTTTGCAAAGTAGCTTAATCTAGTAGGGTAGGGTGTGGGAGTCCAAAAACAATGCTTCTCTTTTGAAATAAACTTTTCTCATTTTTCCTGCATTTAATAAAAACAAAAAATCTTATTGCTCTAACACCCTAGGAGCACTGACAGCTTCAGTGATTGCAGTGATTTTTCTTACGGGAACTACTTTGTGGTTTTAACATCCATCGAAGTTTTAGTCAGCTTGTTCTTTTTTCGTATCTGAATGCTCTAAGAGGAAAATAATACACAGCTTTCATATGAAATGCTGTTACTAGGAAATGTTATGCAGCTGAGCAGTTAGGTATCTTCTCCTGTTTCAGAAAACTGAAGGAAGTGAGATTGGATCGTTTGCACCCTGAAGGACTGGGAATAAGTGTGCGAGGAGGAGCGGAATTTAGCTGTGGCCTCTTTATTTCCCAGTTAGTTAAAGGAGGACAAGCAGACAATGTTGGACTACAGGTAAGACAATTATATCCGTTGATACTGTGCTGTAAAAAGCTTTTCTGTGACGTTAGAGAAACAGGCATTAAGAAGTGTTCTGTCATGTTTAGAAAAAGCTAGGTTGCTAGGTGATTTTTGTCTCTTCTAACAAAATATGTAAGATATGTATGTTGATGTCATAGCAAATGCCACTGGTGAATGCAGTTATTCAAATTGTTCTCTTCATCAGTTTTATTTAATTGTAGATGATAAAACCTTCTTCATCTTAGGGCTGCGATCATTTTGGACGATAAAAGGTTTTTCTGGAGTTTATACTTTGTTACTTGCAATAATTAAATGTAAGCAGACAGAGAAGATTGTTCTAATTTTGCCAAATTCTCATTAAATGTAAGACAGAGTACATAAATATTAAGAATGCTATTTCCATGTTGCGCTGATATAATTTATACACGGAGTTCAAATAAACACCTCATTACATAAATTGTATTGTGGTGGTGGCTTTTTTCCCAGTGAAAATGCAGAAAAGAAACATTCCCTATTTAGCCATTACAAGTATATTTTATACTGTATAAAGTTGCTTTTCCAATGATTAAACTCTAGGCATCTGAACCATAATAGTGCTGGCAAAAAAAAAAAAAGGTATAGGAACACTTCTTTTTCCTAATTCAGTACTTCTCCGACTTGTACATTTGAGGTTGTGGGGTTTTTTTGTTGTTTGTTTTGCTTTGTGGTGTTTTGTTGGTTGTTTTTTTTTTTTTTTTTGTATTTCTTTTTTGTTGTTGTTGGTTTCTTTTTAGTGCGTCATTCCTTCTTCATACATAGTGAAGAGAGAAATGAGCAGTTGCTGTGGCAGTTGTCTACATAAACTTTTCTGTAGCTGATAAGGAGTATTTGGAGGTCTGTTTCCATGTAGAACAGTTGATAAGTCTGGCTAATTTCAATTTGTGGAGTGTGAATAGTTGTTGAAATTGTTGACATTCAAGGTTTCTATTTAATACTAATTCAAAATGTGTTAATCATCATGATTCGATACAGTGTTTAATTAAGTTATATTTTGTAGGTACGCTTCATTTTAACCCTTAATGATATGGCTGTTATGGTTAGAGTTCAATATGGGAACTGTTGAGTCACAGCCTGAACCACTGACTGATCACCTGAGGCAAGGACTGGGTCAGCCCTGGGAGCACAGGTGAAGGCAATTCACCTGTGTGACTGAAAGGGGTGGAGCCTGGCTGCACCTCTCCTAGACCCCATTTAAGGGCTGACTGCCACAGGGGAAGCATCTCTTTCTGGAGATCCCTTCTTTGTAGAGTTTTCCACTGTGAGCCTCTATCCTTAGATATGAGTGAGCATTTCTTCCTTGATTATCTCTTTCCCACCATGATAATCTTTCCAACTATGACACCTGTAAAGTACCATCCTAGCTGCATTGTACATTTGCTGACTGTACAAGTTCCATGATTGCATATTATATTGAGAGCTTTCTAAAATGTACATGTTGTTCTTGTTTCCTTATACACATGTCTGTACACGTTTCCTTATATACACATGCTCTTTTGTGCATTTACAGCTATATATACCATTCACCAATTCAGAATCAACACTGAATTAGTCCTGTCTTTTGGCAGTGTTCTCTGAACGTGACCAGCTTCCTGGACACTCTTAGAAGTTCCCTTTTGGAACAAAACCTCAAATTCAGGGAACACATACTCAAAAATTCTGAGTTTATCATTGAGAGGGTGGTATATCAGACACAGTTAACATAGGCTGTAATGTCAGTAGCCTGTTCCTAAGCATGGGAGGTACCTGTGGGTCATCCAGAAAGTGACACCGATGCACTGATGTTCCTGGATTGTAGCAAGTTTGGTAGTGAGATTCCAGCTGCGTCCTTCCTTCATTGCTGGGGAAAAAAAAAAAAAAAAAAAAAAAAAAAGACTAGTCATTTATATTGCTTTTTTAAAAAAAAAGTATCTCCTGGATAATGCTTGAAGGCATTAGTGGTGCTGAGCAGTAAAGGATTTAATGGCCGCTGTCTTCAGCTGTTTTGGTAGTACATTCATCTTAATGCTATCTTGCAGATCTGATTCTCATTTGTTTCAGGCTAATGTTTGGACATGATAAATAGTGATGGTGAATGGGATTGCACAGGAGGACCTTTGGGCTGCTCTTACAAGTTGTACTGCAACTTAGAAGCTTAGCTAGAGTTTAGCAGACGTAACAGGGACAACAAGCACAGAATATCCTTCAGACTATGAATTTGTTAGGGTTAGATTATATATATTAACAGCTGGTGCATCACAGCTAAAGTAACTGCCTGATTTCCGTTCCCTGATATGGGCTGTTAAAGATCACCTTCAGGTGCCTTCATAATAGGTGGCACTGGGCACTTTCTAAAGCCATCTGAGTGGCAGGAGTTGACAGGCAGCCCATTGTTCTAAATTGCTGTCTCGCAGTAAAGCCAACTGCTACTGAAATTTCATCCACTTGTTTTATTTAACTAAATCTCTACACATTTTCTAACCAGAAAATGCCGTCTGAGAAAGATATAATGATCTTCTTTATAACATCAGTCCATTATTGTGCTTAAAAAAAAAAAAAAAAAAAAAAAGCTAGTTAATTTTGCAAATTTTTCTCCTTGAAGTAGTTTCCAAGCTATGTGAAAATGGCAGAATAATCGGGATTTTTTTTTTCTAAGGCATTTGACCTTTTTTTTTTTTTTAAGCTACATTTTCTCAAAAAAGGCAAGTGCTTAGTCCTTTCATGAAGAACTATTTTTTTTTTCTCTGCTTTCTCAGATATAAATATCTGTGAGGATTCTGTTGAATACAAAGAGATTAGGTTGATATGAATGATGAAAGTAGAAGTAGTATACCAAATGAGAAGTTTGAAACAATGATGTTATTGTGTAAAAGCCATTCAATTTCTTGGAAGCACTAAATATTGTATTTCTCATGTTAAAAGTTGAAAATAAAGGGTGTTTCACTTGGGAAAAAGGTTTGCAGCTTGAGTTTTGAAAGTTTGATGTCTCTTTGTTTGTAGAGAAATAGTAATATACTATTTCTACTCTGTAATGTAATTCTACTATATCTACTCTGCTCAATTGTGCAAACTTTTCTTTACTGCTTCCAAATGAGACATTTTGTATGGAATAATACTGGTAGAAAAGTAAGAAAGATATATGAAAAACAGGTATGAATTAACTATGTGGACACTTTTTTTTTTTTTTTTTTTTCCCCCAGAAAAAGCAATTCAAATGTTGTAACAAGAAGTGACGTGTTACATTCCTATGATGTCTCCTGTAGTTTCGGCCTAGACTGGCATTGTTCTAAGGCATCATCAGTTTTCACTGACAATAATGGAACTGAATAGAACGAGTTAAGCATAGCAAGCTTCAGAAATGGAATGGCAACATAGTGAAGATGAGTGGTGAAAATATCTACGTGGGAAAAATTCATTACTCTATGGGAGGAGAAAAGAAAAAACTCTCTTGGCTACATTTATAATTTTGTGTCTGTTAGGACAATGATGTAATGCTAACAGATACGGCTAGCTTACTTCAGAGTAACACTTTTTCCTCAAAAGTAGATTCCTTTGTGTGTCACATCACTGCAATTGATCGCATTGAATTTGGCTATTTCCTTAAGAACAATTTACTTTTCTTAAGTTTGTCTTTTTGTTTTTATGTAGGCCAAGGCTCCATGGGCTGTTGTAGTTTCTTGGCTTAGAAGCGGGGAATAAAGGACAGATCTTGAACTGTTCTTAAAAATATTTAAAAGCAATAAACAATAAAACCCACCAACATAAGTGTGTAAGGTGAACTGAGCAGATGGAACAACTGAAGACAATAGTACATATTTGTGGTAAATTATTTTACACAAACTTTTGGTATTTTTTGAAGTGTGTAATCCAGAGAGGCCAAAGGTAGGAAGGGATGAGGCTCTGTAGGTGTTTTATTACTGAGGACTCAGCCAGCCTTCCTTTGAAAATTAGGGTCACTCACTTTCTTATTGTTTCCTAGCTTGAGCAGTAGAATCCTAAATATACTTGAAAGTCTTAATGATTTGTAGAGAATGTTAAGTCTCTGTGCACAAAGCCACAAGAGTCTGAGTTTACTCACAGCTTGTTTTTTTCTTGGCAGTACAACCGTTGCCAATGAGAAGCCTGGTCTTAAAAATGCTTTTCTTACAATGGGTTTTCTGAAGTGTGGAGGGCAGTGAAACAGATCTAGATTATATTCTCTCTTAGTTTTTGGGGCAGGGAACTGTCTTAGAGTTTCACAGTGGATTTTCAGAGGAAAGGCAATAGCTGTCAGTTAAGAATGAGTGAATGGATGTGGCTTTGAACATTCGCAACAAGACAGTTAAGAGAAGTGTCTCTCACATAAATAGTGCAGTAAGAGGTGTGACACTACATTGCAGATGCGGTGTGCTTTTCTTTCTCAGATGCTCTGATTTTTATCATAGATTGTATGTTCAAAAGCCTTCAGTGCAGAGTTAACTCCCTTCTTTCTGAAAATCTTACTGGCTTAAATGAAAAAAGTTAAGCTCCAGGAGTGCTGAGAATTGCACGTGGGTCATTGCCCTGTCTGACGATTCCTAGGTAGTCCAGTGTTGACCACTCTGTTCATGAAAGAACAGGCCAGGCTGGATAAGGCCCTGGGCAGCTTGGACTGGTGGGTGGCAGCCTGCCCATTGCAGGGTGTTGGAATTGGATGATCTTTAAGATTCCCTCCAGCCCAGGCTATTCTATAGTTACACGATTCTGATTGTATGATTTTGAGTGTCCAGCAGGTGGGGCAGCAGTTCCACCTGCTGTGGACTACAGTCATCATGTGCCTCTGCAAAATATTCTCTAATTCAGGAGTCGTAGATTGCTTTTTGTTTATTTTTTCCTCCTCCACTTTGGTGGTCTTTTGAAGTTATACTGTGTTAGCTAAGCATATTGAAGTGCAGTGGAGTCTGTGCTTCAAGAGATATTTTGGCACGAGGGGGAGGTTTCGTATACTACTATGTATGTAGTATTTTGCATACTACTATGCATCATATGACACTTCCCAGAAAAAGTAGAAAAGTTCGGGAAAGAATTGAAAAAGTAGACTTTTTTTTTTTTTTTCCTTTGTTCCACTTGAACAGAGCACAGTTGGAAAATATATTTATTCCATATGAATAAAGGTAGAGATGGTGGATGATGGCATGTCTAATATCCCATCAAACAAGTTGGTGTACAAGACACAAGCCATACTGAAGAATTCCTGCTTCCTGTTCGTTGTCTTCCTCTCCCATGAACGTGGCAAAGTAAATGGTAGGATTTAGATAGAGCTAAATAGAACTGATAGAGTGCGCAGAGCCACAGCAGGAATTTCTATCTGTCTCCATCTTTGCCTTAAAATTGTCAGCAAGGTACGAAGAAGCTACTCTTCAGTGGTCTAGACTGTGACTTCTTCACTTCTTAAAAACCTTTTCAGGCACAGATACTCCCATCAAAATTGTATGATGGAAAAAACAGTGGAAACACTTCATGATTTAAACTAGCCACAGTAGATCACTTTCTTGTGACTAAGGCTGGTGGTGTTATCTTCTGTCCTAGAACAGTAAAGCTGGAAAGTCTCCATGGGGGAGACTTCCTATCAAGCTGTCAAAACCAAAGTTGTCAAATAATATGCATGGATGTGAATTAAAGGAGAGGAGGCCTTTTTAAATGAAAGCTTTGCAGTGGTGCAGTGTCGTTTTATCACTAAATAAACATGAGCTACTGATACAGCTAATTCTGGTTCCACTTGAGCTTTCTTCAACTGAATTTGCCTTGGGAATAACCTTAGTTTTGTTCCTGCTGCTGTTCAGGTTGCTTGTTCTTGGTCTGTTCTGTAGCTGATCGTGCTCTCTGTAGTCCATGTAGCCCAAATATGTATCACATGCATGCAGAGTAGCCTTGGGAATAAAATAATAATTTGTCTTCTGTTTGGTGGGAGCGTTCTTGTATGGTTTTGTTCCAAGTGTCCCGCTTATTTTTTTTGTGTCTTACAATAAGAGAGTTGGGACAATAGTGTGGCAGTACCATCTCCCCAGCTACAGTGTATGAAAAACAATGGGTTGCTGCTGTGAGACTCATGAAAGAGTGTCAGATGAATAATGTACTCTTTTGTAACTAGTGTACGTACTCCAAGAAGGTTTGAGCTACCGCAGCCCAGAATAAACCTCCACACACGAAGAGTACGACTCTTATAGCCAATAAGATATTGCATCTGAAATTGAGCTAAATTCATTAAAATAACATAGTATTCTGAATCTAGAATCAGACAACTGGATAAGACCAAGTTTTATGTTCTAATGACCAAAATAGTTGAAAAGATATCTCAGAGAGCATGTGATAAAAACTAATTTAGCCTATTAAAACATAAAGAATCATCACTCAAAAATTGTTTGAACTGGAAAATGGACACCTGAACTTAAGATAAATTGTGAGGCAGAAGTCTGGCTCATCTTCATGCTTTCCATTGTATATTATTTCTAAAACTGTTATTCTGGCCATTAATCTATGCTATTGGTTCTGAGTATTAAGTTCAAGCAAGTACAAGTAAATTTCATCCAGTGTTTACCTGAAATCCCTAAAGTACTGAACAGAACATTATCAAACTCCTGCATTGTAATTATTGTCGATTACATCATTTCTTAGAAACTTTTACTTTCATTCACATTTTCCTTTGATCTTTCATTTGTTTAGGTTGGGGATGAGATAGTTCGTATAAATGGATATTCCATCTCATCATGCACGCACGAGGAAGTCATAAACCTCATTCGCACAAAGAAAATAGTGTCCATAAAAGTGAGACGTAAGTGGCATCAAAAATCACCTCTATTACTAAAGGTTGTTAATAGATAAGCAGCGACCAGTAGAAAATGTTACTTAACGCAGCATTTCTCTTTTTCAGATGTTGGAATGATACCAGTCAAAAGGTAATAATCTTTAATTTTCACACAGCCCTTTCAGTACTCAAGGTATCACTCTTGTTTATCTGTATGCTTGAAAATTTGTGCCATGCATCTCTATAGCTAGTTAAAATGGCTTGTCTAGTGTGTTATCTTGTTACACAGGTCTGACTTATTATATGGCTGTTTCTTAAATGAACAAATTATGATTTCTTTGTTAATAGTTGATGCTTCCTGAAAATTTTATTCTCAACACATCTTGCTTAATAAAGAGCTTTACTACTTTTGCATGTATACGACATTCAAGAATTGCTTTAGAGCTTAGAAAAAGATCAAACTATTGTCCTCATCCAATTTGTTGACAGTTTGACACTGTAAGTGGAACATTTGACAAATGTTGATGAAATGTGCATCTGCATAGACATTCATATAAACTGTCTAAGTTTTTATGATTATTTTCCTTGCTATTCCTGGAGTTTCTCATTATTGTTTCAGTTGAAGAGGATTACTCGGTTTTAAATTTGGCCAGCTTTACTCACTGAAGTAATTGAATACTTTACTAGTCTAAATAATTTTATGCTTGCCTGATATTCTGTTTAAATAGCTGAGCAAAACATACGAGTTATAGTGAATGGTATCCTAAGGAATGAGTGGATGCAAAACACAATGCCTCATTTCAAAACAGCTTTTTGAACACATTCATGTTCTTTTTTCACTGTCATTTTTAATCACTCTTTCCTTTCAGTTCGGCAGATGAACCCCTTAAATGGCAATATGTGGATCAGTTTGTGTCAGATTCTGGGGTAAGAGATGAATTATGCTGTTTTCTGTGAAGTCTGTAATTGTTCTGAATCATTTTCTCCTTGAAACTTATCACAGAAGTCTTTGTATTTATTTTTTTAGATGCCGTATCTTATTACATGTGTTTGGGAAAAAACATCTTTTGTGATATGAAATGATTCTAGAATCACTAGATAAGGAAAGGGCCAGATACAAGTGTAACAACTTTTACTCACTGATTGGTACCATATTTTGTTTGACCAGGCCATTCTTTAACTGTATAAATATTTAACAGATGATTTGATCTATCTTTCTTATATTGGTGGAGGAATGACAACGTGAATGCAAGTGAATTGTAGACATGTGGAGAAATACCACAATTATCTAACTTGTCTTTCAGGAAGAAAAATTACGTTAAGTAGTGAGCATTATCAAGTCTTTTTTCAAGCTTTTTTTGTTAGGGAACATCTAAATTATTATTTTGCCGTATCACTTTCCTCTAATTTTCCTTCATCCTTGTCTGGAGAAAAAGGTGGATTATTGAAACAATTTTCTCCAAATAGATGTTTGTCTTTCACATCAGTCACACTGCACTACTGTAATTCTAATTGATCCATGGAGGAATCTTAATTTGGTATTGTCAGACTTTGTTCTTAGCTTTGTGAAGTTTCTATTGGTCTTCGTACAGCTTCATTCAACACAGAGTAATGCCTGCAGTTTTTAAATCTCTCTCTAGGAAGGAAAGGGCAGTGTGGCTGGTCTTGCTTCTTCTGGAGGAAGAGACAGTAAGGAGAAGAAAGTCTTCATTAGCTTGATCGGCACAAAAGGCATGGGATGCAGGTGGGTCCACGGCTTGTTAAATGAAACATCCAGGGCAGTTTGTTCCTTCATTCATTGAGGTGATACATAGAACATAAAGAACCACAGGGGACCAAGAAAACTTGACAGGAAAAGGAGGGCATCTGTGACACATATATATTATTAGACAAATATAAGTAACCGCGTCCCAGGTTCTGACTTAAAATTTTTAAAAAATCTCAATTTAAAAATCAAAGGAAGATCATAGTAACATCACAGAAGATGTGTTGTGGAACTAGATCTTTTAAATGCTTACAAATTTCTAAATTTTTCAATATTTTGAAATGCTGCTCTGTAATATAGTAGGTTTTAGCATTATCTACTGTCAAATTGACTCACCTAGACTACTATCTGTGAAAATTTTCTGAACTAAGAGGCAGTGGTTTGGTTCCTAATATTAATTTTGAATATCTAGCATTTTTCGAAATATGAGCAAATGCTTTTCAGACTTGTGTCCTTTCATCTAGTTGTGAAGATTCTGAGGTAGAAGAGAAATTGTAGGTTTTCTTTGCATGTTGCAGTGTGTAGCAGCTGAGATTAGCAAGATTTGCCCGCAAGAATATTTTCAAAAGAATAATTTTTCTTTAATATTGTTAGGAAGATAAAAAGTTTTAACTATATTTACAAAACCTGGAAGGGTGATTTGACATCACCTGCAGGATGTATTATCTACAGAAACGCCTGTTGTCTTGAGGGCCAGCATGGATTGCAGGTTGGATTTTCAACGCTAGATGTTGGACCCTGATTGCAATATCCTTTTTGTTTTTGGTAAACAATCCTGAACAATAATACTGTTATACATGTACACAGTATACTATAGTTCAACAAATAATTATGCAAGCAGTTATTAATTCTTCACTGCTTTACATGCTGACTTTTCAATACCATAAGCGCCCTCAGTCCCTTAGCGTTAGGACCATGTACTGTGTTAGCTTCAGCATCCAAAGCAATCTCCAGAAGCCTGAATACTTTTCTTTTGATGTTGTTCTTTTAAGTATGATTTTGTGGCAAGAAGGGTAGAAAAGTATTCTCTGTACTTGCAAAGTCCAGTGCTTGTTTCAGGGTAATCTACACCATAAAAAAACTTTCTCAATGAGAAAGAAGAAAACAAGACTTGTTGATTGCTTCTGTATCAGTATATAATTATTATTTTTATAATTTATTTTTTTAATCTTCCACCAGTATTTCCAGTGGTCCAACACAAAAACCAGGCATTTTTGTCAGTAATGTGAAGCCGGGTTCTCTTTCAGCAGAAGTGGGCTTAGAGGTAAGTATACCATTTTACAGTGTTGGTACTACAAAGAAATCTTGTTTGGCATTTATTTCTTCAAGGATTCCGGATCACTGTAGAGACATTAGCTGTTATTTCTTTCTATGGGAAAGAAATACTGTGTGGCTAGATTTCCAGTCAAAAAAGTTCCCTGCCTTTCAAAATGTGTGGGTCAGAACAACAGTCCACCTAACTCAAAATTTCATCTCAAATAGTGGCAATTGGAAATGCCGGTGGGAGACTGGCATGCTTGGCTGATTTCCCCTTGTGAATATTCTGCCAGTACGTGTAATTATTATATTGAGAATGTTTGACAGTCTCTCATTCCAGTTAGTATGTGTATTAGTACAGAATCTGTACTAAGATTTGGATTTACTCCTTTAGGTTGGTGATCAGATTGTTGAGGTGAATGGGGTGGACTTTTCGAATGTGGATCATAAAGAGGTAGGATTAAAACTACTTAGTTCCATTAATATGTAATTGTCAGTTTTTTTGTTGTTGTTGTTTTTGGTTTTTTTTAAGCTTCTGTTTCTCTTAGCTGCTTTTCATTGTACGTGCATAGCATGTTTACCACTAAATGCAGGATAATTTTTATTTTATTTTATTTTGCAGGCTGTCAGAGTGCTCAAAAGTAGCCGTACTTTGACTATCTCTGTAGTGGCAGGCGCTGTAAGTAGTATGTTTACAAAAGCACAATGTTTGTGAAAATTACTGTGTGGACAAATAAATAGTAAAAAATAAATAAGAAACAAAGCTGCATTTCATTACAATGTTTTTACTTCCAAATTTGGTCGAACTGAAGCCATTTGGAGTGGCTTATTATTTCTAACTATCCACAGTATGCTCAAATACAACAGTTCCAGGAATGTGTATTGTTCATGTGAAGTGTCAGGACAGTACTGTTCACTTGCAAGGACTGGGAATTAATTTTATGGTAATGATTTTTTCTGATTTTAGAGCTTGTGTTTTGACAGATAGCTTCTTCTACTGATACATGAAAGTTTGAGTCAATTAACATTTTCTCCTGAATAGTTAATGTATTCCTTGTACAACTGTTAGATCTCTTCTCTTTATTGTGTTTATTCAACACATTGAAAACTGTTCAATTTTTAATTTTCATTGTTTGTACAACAGAACAATATGCCTTTGGGTCCTGATCTAAAGTCAGCTGAAATTAATTTCTGCTGATTTCAGTGTGGCTTTCGAATAGTATTTCAATACTTTTTCTGCTTTAATCCTGACAGTAAAATGCGCAGTTTTATACAACAGCATACTTAAGTTCAGTAGACTAATCAAAGAAGACACTTTATAATTACCTCACAACTGAATTAAATAGAAATTAGGTTTAATAAATCATTTAGACTATTTCATAAGGGTTGTTACATGCTGTTTATCTGTATGAAGGAATCCATATTTTAATTAAACAACTCTTACTGGAAGAGACAATTGTTCAAAGGCATGATAAAATTGTTTAAAGAAATGCTCCAGGCTAGCTGATTAATCATCTCCTAATGAACATCCAAAGGATTTCAGTTCCAAGGGATGCTACAAGCTGTTAGAAAAAGTGTGTGCCATTGGCCTCATTAAAATTTTTGCTGTGGAACTCTTCAACTCCACTGTACTTCACCTCATTTTTTTCTCGTTTCTTTGGGACGTGTCTCTGTACCAAAGAAGAAATGGCAATAGATAAACTTTGTTTCTTTAATCCTTTTTTGTGGTTAAGTAAAGACCATGTCACAAAAGCATTCTTCAATGCCTGTTTTTGTTTATGAGCTTTAAAACCACAGAATTTTGAAAATTCATGCATTGATAATTAATGTTATTTATATTTCAGTAATAACTAAATATTTTCATCACATTCCACAATCAGAACCACTGATACACCTTTCTTGAGTAGTATTTTCTGGATTCTTATCTGTAAAGCAAATAAAATAGGACTAAAACCAGCTGAAACACATCATCTAATATAACCTCTTGCAAACTACATACCCTGCTTCATGGTATTCTGTAGCAGATAGGCGCAAGAACATTAAAAGATGATTACTGTGTGATTGTCTTTACCACTGGATTCTTTTGATGCCTTGTTGGGATGTATTGAGTGTGAGTTGGGCATGACAACTGCACTACTGCTGCAAAGTAGTTGCCTATGTTAGCACATCATACATTACTCCAAAACTGGAGTATTTCTTTGGAGTGAAGTGCCCAATCTTCTTGTCTTTCACAAAGCATTCTTGACTGAAAGTAATGGGAAGTAATGGCAAATGTGCTTATGTGTTATGTAAGCAGTTCTGAATTATTTCCTAGGAAAATTGCATCTGTGAGATCTCTAGTGACTGATTTGTGTTGCGATGCTGATTGCAGGGAAAGGAACTATTCATGACTGAAGAAGAGAGGCAGAGAGAAGCACATCTTCGTGAGCAGGAACGCCAGGAGTTAATGCATCAGAAGCGACTGGCACTGGAGACTAACAAAATCATCAAAGAGCAGCAAGAGAAAGAGAGATTGTAAGGAATCTGTCCAGGAGGGTCTGAAAAATTTTAGCTTAGATTTGGAGAGGGCAAGTAAGACAGAAATAATTATAAGAAGATTCCCAGCTGAACTTGATGTTATGGAGTCTCTAATCATGAATCCTTATTCCACTGATGTTTTGGGTTTTCAAAACCAGCATCATTCAAATAGGTGTACTGAGTTAAAGGGTTACTTTGTTCCTCAGCTGTCATACTCCCAATGCTTGGAGTATTGGGCATTGGGCATTTTCTTGATGCCATTCCCTTCTCTATGATTTTTAGTAGGATGGTAACAAATTTGTGCTCTTAGAATAACACACTATAGTACTGTCTCAGAAGGAGATAGAGAGTTAGAGTTAAATAGATAATGTGTCCTTGCTATCATATGGTCATGAATGTCCTCAAGGTTTGAACAAAAGTACGTTGAACCCTTGGTATCTTAAAGACTTTATTAAAAAAAAAAAATTCTTTCCCTATGTGTATGTATTTGCTGACCATATATTTCAGTAATTATATGCTGACACATTTTGTGCAAGTTCTTACTCAGAAATTACTATTTTTATCACGGTGTCCTAATTCCTGTTATAGAAGAAAAATGGAAATTTCCCAGAAGGCTGCAGAGGAAGAAGAGAGATATCGCAGAGAAATTGAGCAGTAAGTAACAGACTACAGAGGCAATATGCTGCCTGGAAAAAGAAGGGGAAAAAAACAAACAAACAACCAGGATTGTTATGTATTAGATCTGGCCAAAAACATTCTTTTCTAATAAAATTGTATATTTAATGAAGTGTAGTATCCCATGGATCTCAATAAGAGCACCAGAAACTTGCAAAATGGGAAACTGAAAAGCAGCACCTGGAAAACATAAGTGTTATGTTGATAATAAATAATGTAAACTTCAAGTTGAATGAAGTTGAATGTTCTTTTTTAAAACTATGTTATAAAGTATGTATCGAACAGGTATGTACAGAACACCAGATAAAAGAAATTGTGTCTCAGAACTTGATTATTCTGCTTCTGGTGTTTAATTTTAATGGAAAGGAAGAAATGAATGTTGGAATGAAATTGGTCAAGGAAGAAACGGAAGAATGGCTGAAGAGCTGGAAAACTTAAATTTTAAGAAAAAATATCAGATATGCCTAAATGACAGAGGTCATTAATTCTCAGTATACTTCAAGTTACATTGTAACGCCATAGATATTTTTTTTTTAATTAAATATAACAAGTTTAAACATTATTTTCAATGTGCCTTGCTGCTGATTGTGCTTCCAATTTTAAGTACTGACTTTCAGTGCAGATTAAATAGTGCTTTGGCCACGTGGATATGTTTTAAATTTATCTTAGCTAAATTTGGGATCCACAAGAAAATCCAAGTGCAAATGGTATCATATAAGATCTGGTAAATTTTGGTGCCGTTTGTCAGTTTATCAGTTCAAGACAGGCTGGAGCCAAGAATAGATCTTAGGCCACTTAAAGGTATTGTATATGAAACTACGAGTTATTAGGTTATGTGGTAGTACTGTTGTGACGTGGGATTTTCAGAATTTTCTTTCGAAGTGTCAATTTATTGATGGTGGTGCCTTTCTACTTTTTTTCCTTGTTTTATGAACTGCTTTTTCCTGCGGTGTGGCTGTTTTTCTAAAATGCTGACTTTAATGTGTTTTGTGCCTCAACAAGGTTTATATTTCATTGCCAAATGAGTCATTTTTTTAGTGTAGCCTAGAACTATGTCTTTAGGAAGCAATCATCATAATAGAAATAAGATCCAGTTAAAAATTCACAACTGAAACTTTAGACTCTAGGCATGTTGTAGATACTTCTACACTCCATATTTTAGTTGAAATGCTATTTTTCTAATATATACTTCAAATTTTGAAGTGGAAAAAAAAAATGAGAAACAGTTCTTCAATTAAGAAGAAACAGGCGACTTCAATTAAGGTGGTAGTGTTGTTGTGGATTCCTCTTGGCTTAAAATTTGTGAATTTGTTTATATATCTGTATATATACATCTTAACTTAATATGAAAATCAGAGTATTTTACATAGAGTTTCCAAGTTGTCCTAATAGCCATTGAGGTATCAAAGGCCATTAATAGATAACATTAAAATAGCTTTTTTTCCCATCTGTAATGTTGGAGTGTGTAAGTAAATTCTCATTTAGTGTTTGAACGTATTTCCAGCAAATCAGAAAGAAGTCATTAGGTTCTTCAAAAAATGACTCTTAAATCACTGAAAGGATTTTGGTTTGGTGCAAGAGGCATTTTATGATGCATTAATGGAAAACAAACACACCAAGATGTACTACAGAGTAAACAATTCTAATGAATTTATGTCTGCGTTGTTATTTTTATACTTTGTATTCATAGCTGCATTTTATTTTCCACATAGGATAACAGCAGAGGAAGAGAAATTTAAAAGGGAGTGGGAAGAAGACTGGGGGCCTAAAGAGCCTCCCAAACCTCTGAAAACTGTAACTGCAGAAGTGCACTCTGCTCCTCGTTCTAAGCACAAAAGTAAGTAACTGATTTCGGTCTGATTCCTTGGTAACTTTTTTGTTTCAGACACATTGAGTTGTATGGAATATATTGTATGTCAAAGCTGGGTCAGTGATCAGTTTGTGATTTTCAGAAGACTGGGAGCGCGTGAAAATTGTATTTAATGGTTCTTAGGAGGTACCCAGCTCACAGATGCTACAACTACTCAAACAATCATGGTTTTTTTTTTTTTACAATCAGCTGCAGGGAAGAAAAAAATCAGTTAACTAAGAAATCACTGCTTGAGATACAATCTCTTTAATTTGGGGTTCAGATACATTGCATTCCTTGTTGCTTTTGTGTTTCATTTGTCAAACTTCTAATGGAGGTGTTCTTGAATCAGTGGACGGTTTCCATTATATGTCCAAAAGAAAAGTGTGTTTATATTTTTTTATATATATGATGGTACATATATATAATGTACATGTACATAACGTGTACATAACATAATGTACACATAATGTACATAACATAACATGCTGAATTCCATACATAAACGAGTATTTACTTCACTGAAGATGATGTCACATAGTAAGTTACAGTTTTCTTCCATTTGTCATAAGTTTGTTACTTCTGAAAAGGAAGGTATGAAGAAGGGATAAGGGATAAATGTTTCTATTCTTCTTTCTCATTTGGGAATAGTTCTGACTTACTATATTACTCATAGCACTACGTAATTTAACTTTTTTTTTTAATTTAGTGAGAGGCGTTGGGAGGTAAACTTTGAAAACACAAAACTAATACAAGATTTGCAGTTTGAGTTGGAGTGAATGAATGTTCTTTGTTGTGCTCCTTCTAATGCTACTTTTTTTTTCCTCCCTCACTCTTAATTGAAGAATTATGTTAATTACTTAATTGAAGTATTATGAAGGATGGAGATAACAGTTTTGTGTATTTTCTGTATTTTGTCTTGTACTACTTTTGGCTTGAAAGAAATGAATGCAATGTTTAACTTTCATAAAATTCTAGATATCTTTTCTGTCCTCTTTTCACCAGAACCTGATTATCTTTTATTTTGGCAGACTTGGGAACCACTGGGATGTCTTACAGCTCCCTCACTTCACTTTTACAAGGAGGAAGTGACTGAGCCCATTCTTAGCATCTCCCATTCTCACTCAGCATGAGGCCATGTGTTTCCCATTGCCTGAAAAAAAAAATAATTCTCACTTCTTGTACTGAACTACAAGTCGTGTTGTACGGGTCAATATTTAGTTATAACCTTTAAGTAAACAATTGAGTAAGCAATTTAATGTAATCAATGTGACTACAACAGAAGCTATTACTGCATGATGACAGTAGAGCACTGGATAAATGAAAAAAAATCAAGCAAAAAATTAAGTGGTTTTCCCACTCTTTTTCTCTTTTAACAAATCAACTTCTTACTGTTATGACTTCCAGACCTCCTTTATTCATTTTAAGGCTGAATTATTTCATATATCATCTTCTGGACTTTGAGCTTTTTTGATTACTACGTTGAAAATGAAATAATGGCATAACAATGTTTGGAGTTCATACAAAAATTGTTGTATCTGTCTGTGATGCATGCTAAGAGCTTATATGGACGTAAGCATCCACTAAAGAAATCAGAATTTCCAGTTCCCAGTGACCTAATCCTTTGGGAAGCAAGGATACTTGTAAGCATTTGAGAAATCTGTGCATTTGTCTGTGAGCTAGTATGTGTAGCAGATGTGTTAACATCTTTAATAGACCATCTGTTAGTGGGAGAAAGAAATCCTGCTTTTTTTTCCTCTTTTTCTGTTCCCATCTTATTGTCACCTTTCTTCATGGATCCTGTTAATCTTTTATTTCCTTCTCAGCCCTCCTCATATCTTTTTTTCATCTGTTGCAACAACTCTTTAACAAACAGTCTGCAGAGCCTGATTTGTTATCACTGGGCAGTCTGCATCAAAATTATTTGAGAGATTGAGGGGGTGTTTTTTTTTTTTTTGTACACTGCAACTTTTCAGTGAGGAATTACACTGAGGTGTTAAGTTGTCCAAAGGAATTTAAGGCGCATGGAGCTTAATTTGCAGTTAAGAAGCGAAGTTGGAAGCTATACATGATGACCAGAGAGTGTACTAAAACGGTATTAGACAAAGTAAGTAGTGGGAAATGCTTATGGAGCAGGTATTGCAAAATTTAAGGGAAACCTGGGTCATTTCTGAACTTATTAACTTATTAACTTATTAATTGTTATTTTTTTCATGAGTGGGCAAGTCAGTTTTCTTTCCATGGGTAAGAAACTGAGCTGGGGGAAATATTTCATCCATTTAGTTTTCTGACTCTTCTGGACAGTGTTATCCCTGTACAGTGTTTGCCATACTGGCAGTGCAACAGAAGGCCGTTATCTGTTTCTGAAGCCAGACATCTAAGGACTTCTGATGGCTTAATAGGAGAAGCCACCTGCACATTTATCTTTATTGCAGAGCAGACTAATTGGCCATGTGTAAATTCTAACTGCTTTCTGAAGTTAGAGGAGATTAGAATTTGATTTGATCTGAGCAGGACTACAATCTTTTTTTTTTTTTTTCTTTTTTTTTCTTTCTTTTTTATTTTATTTTATTTTTATTTTTATTTTTATTTTTATTTTATTTGAGGCAAGATACCTCATTGCTAATTCTTTTTATTTCATGAAAACTACTAGTCACCCATTGCTGGTCTCTTTATTTCATGGGAATCTCCAGTTGACTTTCTGTCTCCTCATTCCCTTCCTCCTTTGTTTCTCTAGTAGATTTAGAGGGAGTTGCACATGACCAACTTGAAACAGATGACATGGATGAAGTGATCATGAAGCAGGACAAACAGGTTTGCCATCCAGCCTTAACTTCCTATCCTGATTCAGATTCTTCCTATGTTTCTCTTCCTTCTGACAGTCAGTCTTGACACTGAACTATGATCTGATTTTGCTAGAGCAATATATGTTGTCCTTTGGTATGATGAAAGGTTATGATACTGTTGTTGTCACTGCTTTCTAAAGATACTTCGACAAGAATACAAAACATGTCAATCCTACAGAAACATGGATTATAGTGAGAACTCTGTGTATTGTCAGTGTTTATTATGTACAATTATAATACTATATTATTTTGTCTGATTTTACTCCACTTTTTTTTGAATGTTTATGCACCTGCATGTGCATAGTTCACTGTGAGAAACAGCTTTTCTTGTCATCCTAAGCACCAATGCGTTCTGCAAGCTTGAAATAATTTGATTACTTGTTATGGTTTGTGTAAAGTAGGACGTGGACTACAGAAATCTCAGCAATGCATATGGCTGTATGGTTCTGTATAATAGTTAATTGTTGCATTTGCTTTGCTTAATACAAAATGTGTATCAGCTTAATACAAAATGTGTATCAGCAAAATAAGGGATATTTGTGACTAAATGTGCTAGCACAATTAATGAAGAAGTGGTTTAAGTACTTGTTTTATAATATTGAACATTCGTTGTGCCTCCAAATAAATTTTAACCAGTTATATGTATCAACAGGGATCAATCTGAACTAGACATCAACTTTTCTTAAAACAACAACTTTTCCTTTACCTTTTTGTAGCTTTTGGATGGTTTTATCGGTATGAAGGAAAATTTCCCACAATCCGTAAGGTACAAAGTGTGATAAGTGAGCTTGTTTGCTGTGCATTTGAATTTTAATTCCTCTTCTTTCTTCTCTTCCACTTTAACACATAGAAATTTAGATGCTTTTCAGATATATCTGCCTATGAATGCACTCTTTTGAACACTTAGAACTTCTCAAAACCTGCCAGCTGCAGTGAGAATTGAGTGTATACTTTGCAGAAGCTGTTCACCACAGATCAAAAAGTCCTCAAAATAATAAATAAATCCGTAAATAATAAAAGTTTTTGAAGATGCAAAAATTCAATGGAAGTCATGTGTGCCATTTCCAGTTAAACTTCTGCAGATCTCCCATTGAGAGTGCTGAAGGCAAAAGGCTTGTGTAAATCACACACAGAAAGGAAAAGTACCAGAAAATCTTTAAGTATGATGGAATACTTCTTAAATCTGTAGAGTCACATCTAAGACATTACTGCAGTTCCAAGTAGTACTTTATTCCTGCTATTGCTTTGTTCTCTTTATTTCTTTCAATATACCTTAGTTATATCATAGGTTTCTGTGTTGTTTGTTTCTTATGATGGCTGATAGTAATTTACTGGGGTAGGACAAACTGTCAAAGAGGGCTCATAGATCTCTCTCCAAAGAACTCAGAATTTCTGAGAAGGACAGAGGAAGTATTTGAATCATCATTTATGACTGTTTTTTTTAACCTTCTAGGAGGGTAAGAAATGCCAGCGGTTTTGATCTTAACTAGAATAAGAAAATGACAGTGTACTCTGATGCCATTTCTTATTGCTAGTGACTGTAAATCAACTTCGATCTGAAACACATAAAATCCAGTATGGTTAGGATCATCTGACAAAGATAAATACATTATGAAAATTCAGCCTCTTCACACAAATAGAGGATTTTTGCTATGGCTGCTGACCAAGATAATTTACAGAGTCTCCAAATACCTTCTCATATATTAATAAAGATTCAGCTCAGTTCCTGCTGAACTCTGCTACACAATGTGGACTAAAACTTGAAAGTACCTTAACCTTTTACTTTTAGAAATACTTTTAAATATTCAAATGGTAAATTTTCTTCCTACTGAAAATTGCAAATGGATTTCCTGCGTGTGCACTAAAAACAAAATTTCACTCTGTACTTAAAATATCTTTAATAGGAAATTAACTGAATCCATGGGGAAAAAGGACAGAAGAGATGAGTCATCTTGTTGTATCTGAAAGCAATAAATGCAGCTAAGATGGTCTCTGATGTTGATATTTTGAAACTCTTTGGCATGCATACTGCTTAGCGTGCCTTTAGGTTTAGTAATTTTTCAAATGTTGAGAGCTGGTGGGTTGACTACCACCTTCCAGATACATTATTAAGTGCTATCTATGAAATGTAGTATCTTCTAATTTATTAGAGGATGATATTTTATCAAAAATTGTAACTAAACTAACTAGCCCTGCATAAAACATGCCAACAGAATGTTATTAAAACATGAGAAGCTAGCTGTTTGACTTAAGGTTGTTTTGTGGTTTTCTTTTTTATCTCTAAAAATTGTTGGTTTTCCAACAGTAGCTACACTTAACTGCAGAGCAGTAGTCAACTTACCACTGAACTCATCCAACAGGATCATGGGCTAAAAGACTATGAAGAAATCTTGCCCTTTGGTTGCATTGTGCATTCAACATTTTAGAATTATTATGTACAGTATTATTTCACGCAAAAGCTGATTTTTGCTGCTGGTGGTAGGGACTGGTCTTCATGATCTGGAATTCTTTCCTGAGAGCAGTTTAGTTTCTCTGTTGATCTAGGCCTCTCCATTAAAGGTGCTTGTTTGTATTAAGGCATGCAATGGTGTGTTTAGGATGTATGAAGTATGAAGCATTTCTTTGTTCGCATCTATGTGTACACGAGTGTCTGAAAGCAGTCAGTCTCCTACTGATGTAAAAAAAAAAACGAAGAGAGATAATAACTAACCAAACCAATCTAACTAAAGAGAACTAATCAAAACTGATTAACTATTTGAAAAAAAGTTCTGTAATGGACCTATCTGCTCTACAGTTGTAACTTTGCAGAGGAGTCAGAGGAGCTGACTGGCTGTGTACAGGCAGTCCAAAAGAGTTGAATTTCTAGCAAATTGCTGAGGAAATGCAGTTAAAAATTATACCTGAAAGACTGATTCCATACTTGCACTATACTTCAGTTTTCAAGGCAGGCACTCATGTACTGAGCTTGAAGTTTGCCATGTTTTTAGTTTATGTAAAAATCTAGCTTAAATATAATAATAATTCCCAGAAAGGAAAGGAGAGAAAGAAGTCAAAAAGTGACAGTTTTTGTGAACAGAAGAAGAATAAAAAGGAAATGGAATTTGAGCAAAGACTTGCCAAAGAGAAAGAAGGAATGCTGGAGAAAGAAAAACAACTGAAAATAAATCGTCTTGTGCAGGAGGTATGTTGTATTCTTCTATCAGGTGAAAAATTACACTGGAGAAAAATGAGGTGAATTTTCAGTGGAAGTATCTGAATTGGGCACTTGTTTAATTGTCAAAGATAACTAAGTTTAAAAATGAATTACATTTCACCACAAACCTCTGTTTCCAAATTCGATTGTAGCTACCGTCAATTTTTGTTCAAATGAGGCAAAAACTGCATTTATGTACCGTCCATATTTAGTGGTGAGTTTAATGGAAGACAGCAGAATAGGAAGCCATTCTCAAAAGCACAGCTAGTTGTAAAACTAATCTAAATGGCATATCCTAAGTTTGAAGCCTTTGTACTGTAACTATATCTCCAATCTTTTTTTTAATACACTGGTGATATGCTTAAGGTATCTGAAACAGAACGTGAAGATCTGGAAGAATCAGAAAAAGTGCAGCATTGGGTGGAAAGACTTTGTCAGACACGGTTAGAACAGATTTCCTCTGTGGAAAATGAATCTCCTGAGGTAAAATGCTAGTTTTTCTATATGCTGCACGATCTCAAAATTACTCACTGGTTTTCTCCTAACAACAATAGCTTTTACCAGATGTAATAGAGAAAAAAAAAAACTGTCTTGTTCTTTGCTTCTCAGCCTTTATCCTAATAAAGGAAAAAGGAAAGAAGAGGAAAACTGTCAGCAGTTGGTGAATGGCAATGTAAATCTGATGGTTAGACTAGATGATCTTAGACATCTTTTCCAACTTTAATGACTCTATGTTTCTATAGCATTTGATGTTTCCATAGTTCATAGAGATGATGTCATTTGTTAAAGGTCAATGCTAGTGTTTCCGGTTTGTACATTTCAGTATGCTATTGCTACAAAATAACTTAATTGGTTCATGAGCACTCTTTGGGATAGGTAGAACATGCTGCCAATAAAATTTACTAAGTGAGAGTAGAATATCCAGCTGTATTTTTTTTTAATATTCTACACAAATAATAACATCACTAATCATTTCTTTAATGCCTGCTTGAATTGTAATCACAATTCAAGTACTAATTGCAACTAACTAAGTGACATTAAGAGACTGACAAAAGAAAAAACCTCCCAAATAATCAGATCCTTTGTTTTAAGTAGTCCCCCCAGATGAAGAAAGATGCAGAGAGTGATTGTGCCTTAGCTACGTGCCTCTCTGTGTGGAGAGAGGCTTTCCCACCATCCTGCTGTGTGGCTTTCTTCCAAGCACAGCTGCTTTCAGGAGGAACACTGCAATCTACTGAATTCCCCTGAGACTCCAAGCAATTGTAACCACACAACCACAAAGGGACCCTTGGGGAACCCTCTTAGTCAAATTTTCTACGGGTCAATATGCTGCAGCCCTGAAAAAAACAGCCGGTCTTCTATTCTTCCTACTCATAGGTTTGGATCCGCTTTGTTCTTTAGTGCAGGTCTCCAGAATGGTGGAATGATTACGCTAAGTTTTCTTCGGCTTTCTACCAGATTTTTGGAAAGTAAAGTTGGCACATTATGGGCTGAAGTCACTGTTGCAGAGCTCTACTCTCATTTGAGACAAATATTCTGTATTTGCGCTACCAGTTCTTCTACATTACGTACGATTAGCCTATTGTAGAACTTCTACAAAACTACTCAAGCAGTTACACTCATATAATATGTAAAGACAGAATGCTTCTGAGGAATAGATGTAGCTGAACTGTATTGAGGTACTACAGGCCTGAACTCCTGCTTGGGTACAAGAGCAACCAACATCTATTTTACTTGGGAAGAAATGTGTGTGTTTTTTTAGTACCAAAAAGTGATTATGCCACATGAGATCTCAACGTCAACAGAAATCCATTTGGGGAAAATGGTGTCAGATTAGGTTAAGATGCATGCGTCTGTAGAACAGCTTATCTCTCTTTAATATTTCCTAAGTTGCATCTATCAACTGGAGTTTCTTACATACTTAAATCATACCACTGATAAATGTCTAAATGAAACATTAGTAACTGTAACAGCACATATGCAATCTTTCTTTATACTTGTAAATGCTTTCTCTTAAGTTTCTGGGAGGTGAGTGGCTTATTCTGTTCAAATTGTGGAATTTGCAAGTCTTATGTTGATCAATAGAAATTATAAAGTCCAGAGCTTCCTGAAGATTTGGATTTCATGGAACCCAAAGCTGTTTTGTTTTGATAGCTGTTTACTTTTACTTCCCCCTTCATCATTATGATCTGCTGCAAATTGTTTTCTTCTTTGTTTTTTTGTTTTTTTGTTTTTTTAATGTCTTGAAACTTCAGGGATGCCTTAAGTTGCTTTTCTTTGATATGTAAAAAAGCTTCCATAGAAACACTTCATGGATATTCTGTGTGCAAGAATCCAGGAGTTTTCAGAGCAGGAGCAGTTAGGTTGGGTGGTGGTGCAGGATTTGCCGTTGATTTCATTAGAGCTGTTGCAGATATTAACTAGTAAGGCAGATTTTTGTTTTCTCATGCGTAGTTGGCAAGTGGACGTCCTGCCGCTTCTTCCTCTGCCACATCGGTGAGGCGGTTTGCTGGTGGCTTACAGCTTCATACCACAGATCTTGATGATATAAACTTAGATGAAGTTGAGAAACATGTGGCACCACTTCCACCACCACCACCACCACTTACTGTTACTCCAGTATCATCAGCTCATCCACTTCCTGTATTGAATGTTCCACTTTCCAAAGGTCCAGTCCTAACAGTATCACCAGCTTCCCAGGTGACCTCATTATCTGTTTGGATGCACGTGCCTCTACCATTTCCCTGCTTGGCCTCCCTCCCTGGTTCCATTACCCACTATTACTTCATCTATTGGATCAGCCAGTCTACTATTTGTAACATTAAAATAAATGAAGTGTTTCTGTTGTTCGATAGTCCGTGAATGCAGTCCAGAGGTTGTTTCATTATTTATTCTTGAAATTTAAGCCTAGAGGGCTTTGTTCTCTCCTTCCTGCATGTGTTGCAGACCCATCACGTGCAAATATGTTGGGCAGAATGTAATAGTTAAAAAGATATTTGGATGTGTTTAAAAAAGAAAATGTCAGGCAGCAAATTCAATTCAAGTTTGAGAAAAAATATCTATGTAGTGAAAATCACTGCTCTGAAAGTCATTAAAATTTTATCAGGCTTGTTTGTTAGCTGCAAAGATTGGAAGAAGAGGATTAGCTTGAAATCAGAAGACCCAACTTTTAAAACCTCAACACAGCATAAATTATCAGTAAAGCAGTTTTAAATGAACAAGAGTTGGTGATCTTTCTGTAAATCAGGTTTGCTGACTTTTTACTGACACAAAAGAGCTAGCGATTTCTTATTCAGAATATTCCAACTTTATTACAATCTCAGTCTAAAAGAGGATCACATGTGTAAGAAATCTTGTGCCAGATCTCATTCTAGGAGAGAAATGGCAGCTGCTGCATTGCACTTTCTCTTGCACTGTGATGGGATTTGTGTACTCCAATTTGTGTACCAAAATATTATTGTTTCTTTCAAAGCAAAAGAGGGTCCTGTATTGTCACGTCTTTCCTACATGTTGTTTTTCCTGCATGGATTTATTGATTGCACTATTGTGTGTGTTGTTTGCTTGTTTTTTTTTTCTTGCATTTTTACTTGGAAATACTAGATTTCTGCTTTTGCGTGATTTTGATTAAAGTGAGAAAGGATATGCAAGTTTATCACTTCTTGGCAGATTATGTGAATAATTGCCTTAATGCAAACTACATATATTTCATTATTATCTTCTTACAGTGCTTCCTCTTATGTGGGTTATAAGTTTGATGTGCCAAGAATATGCTAGATCCATTGAAATGGAGATGTCGCACGTTCTTATGGATAACAAAGGTCCCTTGTTGTCCACAAATAAGTGCGTGTGCATCTAATGCTAAGGGTCTGATTTTTAAAGGTAACACAGGAGCTTCTAAACTGGATCTAACCTCAAACTCACATATTCCAATATGTGTTTCTGGTAATTATTCACTGCCAGATGTCTTTGAGCAAAAGGTCAGTAATTAAAGAAAAACACAGCTGGCAAGAACAACAAAAATCACCTAGCCTTCAGTAATGGTAGGCTAGTTCTCACTGAATATAATTAGCTGTGTAAACAAGGAAAGAACTAAGCTCTTAATAAACTACTAATACTGAACGAGAGCTGCTTTGTTTATAGGCAGTATTATCAGTAACCTAGTATTGCTAATGGGGCATCAGACATGATAGTAAAATCAGAAGGTGGACAGCTTCTCCTTGCCTCTTCTTTAAAAATGCTGCAAGTAAAACAAAAACATTTTGTTTGATTTCAATAATGAAACATCTTGCATTTATGCCAACCAAAGCAAAAATTAAGGAAGACTTCATGTTGTCCACCAAGAATATTTTCCTCATTTTATTCAAAACTGTAAATCTTTTCTTTGGTGCTATTTTTCCCCCAAGATCATTGTATTTCAAATTCAGCTCCTAACAAATACCTGACAAAAAGAACGAATTTTCCTGTCAAGTATGTTCTTGGCAACTAGCTGTTAAAACACCTCATATAAAAGGGTCTCTTTCATAAGATTATTAGCAACTGTATATTTTTACCTGAACCCAGTACTAAGTCTGCTACTGTTTAGGTTGTAAGAAACACCTCCCACGTTGGCAAAGTGTCTGCCGTGTCAAGCAGTCCGCTGGTATGTCATGTGTTGTTAATAATGAATGTCGTATTATGAGTTTCCTGTGTAATGGTAACGTAAAGGAAAGGTTAAGGGTCTCACTCTGCATGGCTCATTTATTTCAAATTTGGCACTTACAGTCATATGTCTATATCCTGTTACAAGATACCTAATGCCAGGTAGTGATAGTGACTTGTAATGATCTGAAGACTTCATATTTCAAATCTTCAACCATATACAGTCAAAGTTTGTGTGTTCCATGCAAAGTCTCTACACTGCTCACCATGTGAGAGTGCTTTTCTGCTAAGACAAAGAGCTGGGACTGAGCTGTATTTTAAACATCATGGCTACATGCTACAAAGTGAGCTCTTTTTTTCTTCTTCATGAGGACAACTGCATTTATTTCATCAGTGTTTGCATTGATTTTAATTTAGGATGACCGGATGTCAGGTTCCCCCATTCTGAGGCACTTTTCATGTTGCGCAACTCCAGGAGAAATTATTCAGTTCCAGTGTGACTTTAACAAAGTCAATCTGTAAACTTTCTCTCTCTTCTGAAACCAGAAAGTAATACTATATTTTATGGAGTGGAAGCAACATTAATTGAGGGACTTTCAAAGAACTGGTTCCAAAAATTTTTTAAATAAATAAATAAAACAATTTACTGGAAGCAATTCAAATAATTTTAGAAGATACAGCATGTACCATGTGAATAATATCTGGAATAGGCCATGTTTCTGATGAGAAACATTGACAAGACTGTCCTGAGAGATACTGGGGTTAAGTCAAACTAAACCCACAGGGCTCAGTTTTGAACTTTTTACTTGAGCACAGCTACACTTGACGTCAGTAGGAGTTTTGACTGAGTAAAAAGTGTGGAATCAGTCGCATAGCTGCATGATTAAATTTCAAATGCTTCTGGACATCTGTACTTTGTAGAGTAGTTAGCATAGCTAATCTTTGTTCTTGACTCTGAGTTATCTTGAAGTTATTTATGTGGAAAGGTAATCACTACAGTCCTATTGAATTTCATCTTGTGTAAATCCATTTAGCCACCGGTCGGTTAAAATTTCATTTTAAGATCTCTATCTTCTTGCTTTCGATTTTAGCATTTTTTCTGTGGTTTCTCATTCAGTTCATTGCTTTAATGGGATGAATGCCAAAAGCAGAGATGAGATTATTTTCCATAATCTTGCTGGTGAAGCCAAAAGTTAAGGGAAAAAGTTGTAGTTGGTATTTAAGAGAAATTGTGCTTTCATTTGTTAACTTTGACAGTATCTCATTTAAAATATTTGTGTAAGACTTTTGCTCTATTAGTATCATTAAATTCATTGCCATAAACTATGTTGGAGTATTTGGTGAAATTATGGTTTATAATAAATTATGCTGTAAATTGTAATTATCTTAAATTAACCCCATAGCAATTTGCTCCAAGTCCACCTACCCAACGACATCCAGGGGTACCAATAATCTCTAAACCAGTCATGCTTCATCCTGACCCAAACCTTATGGTCAGGCCAACTATCAAATCAGAGGCCCTGGTAAGCCTTTTAATGCTTTTATTTTCTTGTGAATGTTACAGTACTGTGGGATTTGTTGTTGATTTCTTCTCAAAGAAGCAGTGCTTGTCTCATTTTCTGCTAAGTAAAAGTCATATAGACTTTCAAGTAATCGCTAATGGTAAGTACAAAAGGATATTTTTCCAGTTGTTCATAATCTAAGAGTCACATTAATGGCAGTTTTTGCACTACTGTGTAGAATTACAGAGCAATATAGACCTTAATCTCTGTAGGAGAGTGTGCAGATGTTATTTTTTCACTTGTTCGTGCATTGATTTGCATTTTCATAATTCATGGGTCCTTTTAATAGAAATGAAATAGTGAAAAGCTTATTATACTGCTTTTTTTTTCTGCTGTAAATAGTCATAAATATACTTGAAATGTATCTCTGCATCTCATTCTTTTGTTGGCAGAGAGAAAACAATGTTGGTATCTTAGATATCAATAAATGGATGGTGCAAAGTCTATTCACAGTTAGGTACTTTTTTATTTTACCAATATCTGTTTCAAATATAAATGAAGAAGAAAACCTGAAGATAAATATTATTGACCAAACATATAGCATCTTCAAGAACTGTTTTATGAGGGAAGATAAGCTATGGCTTTCTGAAAAGAAGGAAATACTGTTATGGCAAGTGGTAACTCCCACACATCAGCCCAGAAATTTCATCTAAGATAACTGATGGAGAAATCAGTAGTTACAACGTTATTATTGAGGATAATTTTGGCTTGTTTTGTTACCATTGGTGTTATGTGTCAATTATATGTATGTGTGTAGATGTGTGCATATATATGTACACAGTTACAAGAGGAGGGCTGTATATTGTAGTGTGAGCTTTTCATGTAGCACAAAACATCACATTTGCATTCCATTCATTTAATTAAAAGCTTATGCTATATCTGACAATAAATGATATGCACAGCATTCGTAGCTGTATTTTGTGACAATGGGATGGATTTTTCTGTTACTTTCTTCCACAATTGTTCCTCTACTTTCCCAATTAAGTTTGAAAAGATTCAAATGCTATCAAATCAGCTCTTCTATAGACATATTTGCTGTGAAACTTCTCTATTATAAATAGATTGAAATGAAAAATTAAAGCAGGTTTTGTAAGTTGCTCAAGATGAGGCAGATGGATGAGCTTGAAAAAAAGATAAAAATCATTCTAGCATAGTTATTTCCTTCAGTTGTATGCAAGGAACTTCCATTATATTTATGTTTAGAAATTTATAACTTCTGTGCAATTTGAAATTCCACAGAGGAGGATTAAAAAGTGTAAAAGGCATAATCTACAGTTAATACAATCAAAAGTTGAAAAATAAATACCTGATACGGAAATATTAAGTGGTATGAAAATTTGGTAATACTTGTGCGTGATGAGAAGGTCTTGATATAAAATGGAAATATTGTTTTGTTTATTGTCGTTGTGTACAGTTAGTGTGACAAACTGGCAATAAGATTCATTCTCATAGGGAAATTTCTTACCATTTGTTATGCATCTATGCACACTGTCCAGACCACAAGAGTACTAAAATGTTTCAGATATCAGTAATCCTGATTCCTCAACTGCCTTACATGAGTTGGAAGATCACAGTTTCATTGAGAGTAATATTCTAATAGGACTTTGAGAAAAACATCTGTCTGTGAATTGTTTTTGCAGACCAGTTACCTCTTTGCTCTATTTATATCTTAATGCTATAAGAGTTATTCATCCTGGCTGCATTTGAAGCCACAGCAGTAGTATGTAAAATAAGACTTGCACGGACTCTGTCTTATATGTTGTGAATAGAATGCATGCATATATATTTTATATATTATATATTTTTTTATATATGTAATGTTTGCATATATAGTGTGTGCGTGTATATGTATCTATACATATATGTATTTGCAAGAATGGGTAAAACTTTCCAAATCTCCTGTTATCCAGGAGCTTTGATGACTGTTGATACTTAAATCTTTATAGTAACTGAATTCAGGCTAGGATTTCCAGGTTTCTTAATATTTCATGAAAATGAAATTATTTTCACTTATAAAGTGACGGGTGGAAATTAAATGTTGAATGTGGCCTGGAATGCATAGAGCTCTCTGGATCAAAATCAGTTTCAACTGTGTGGCTCCATAGTGCTGGAGCGAATGAAAATACACTCATGGCAAGGCTAGTTAAGTTTTGGTTCAGAGAACAGGGGAGGATGGCTGTGATTCAGCGGTAAGGTTTTCAGAGGGGCAAAACCAACATGGATACTAGTCTTCTCTCCCAGCTATCACAAACATCTGTTTTTGTGTTAGAAGGCCTTGATGCAATTGTGAATGATTTCTCTCCTGAGCTCCACTGTGGTTTGATATGGATTTTTGGAAAGGAACAGTTAATATTTAAGCTTTTCTTGCAAGATGTGAAGCTTGATTCTGCAGGACTGCAGCTAAAGTGTATCAGATGTAGCAGCAATAAGACATAGTCAGAAATTTCAGTTGTTAACCATAGTTACAACGAGATCATCTGAACAGAAAAAAATTATTCCTTGTTGTTAAGTGGCTGGGAAGGGGCTCGACAGTTTTGGGATATGGAAATGTGCACTACCTACATAGTTCCTTTATGATTTGATATCATTTTGCTATGTGTAGTCTCTCACTTGCAGTTGTGTAGGGACCATATACTAAAAAGTGCAAGTATGATTCAGTCCCAAGAAGAGCAAAAAAACATTGAGTTCTTGTTATCAGGTGATATTTGTCTACAGCAAGGAGTTAATACCTGGTTTGGCCGTGTTCTTTCTTTTGCAGCCACAAGAGATGTTTAAAAGGATGGTGGTTTACAATTCATCATTTAGATCTAACAAAAAACAAGTAAAATAACATTTTCCATGTTTTGTGTGGTACTTCTTTTGACTGGTTGCAGATTTTAAACCCTCTTTTCTAATCCTGTTGCTCAGTTTCTAAAACAGAGGACTTAAGGCAGCACTAGTGCATGAAAACTGCTAGCCTTGGTAAGATTGCAGAGTGTGCATGTGGCTTCTGTAGCCTAGACAGGAGCTTCAGGTTGAACCATCTTGTAGCTACTTACATAACACAATATTTAAGACTGTTGAACACTGATAAATGTCCTGAGATTGGGTGGTTTTTTAAAAATATATTCCTTCAGCTGTTTTTTTTCCTCTTTTAGCTTCCAGTTACAATGCTTTCAGTAATAAAATATTTTCTTAGTTAAACAAATAAATCTATTATCATGACGTAGTTGTTGGTAGGAAATCAGAGGCACTGATGGTGGAAAGCACCTATTCATATAGCATTATATATATAATATATATGTAATGTATACATATTTTGTAGGACTTTCTACCATATTATTGTATTTATTGCCTTCCTCTGTGCAGCTTTAAATAACCATAGTGCTAAAACTTCCATCTCCCCCTCTTTGGTTGACTGCTCTGTTTTAATAGATTGTGCTGTCAAGTGAACTTTGTGCTTAAGTTTTCTGCTGCTGTTAAAGGTGCCATTTTCCATCCAAAACAGCTTTACTAGTGCAAGCTAAGTTATGTGCATTATCACATTATATGGAAGTGTTGAGGCAAAGTTGTAAGCTCACAAGGTGAACCTTTGGCAAAGCATGAAGATCAGTCATGACTTTTTCCTTCTTTTGTTTAGTTTTAGTCTTTCTTGATATTCAACATGGGTCAATTAATATGTAGAATCATTACATGGGCACCTTTTCCAGATAAGTGAAATTGTAATGCAGAAGAAGGAAAATAAAAATGATTTTTTTGAGAACTTCAAGGTTAACCATTATGTATCCTTGTGAAAATGATGAATTAGAGCTGTCTCATAGGTGCAGTCAAGTTAACATGTGAAATGCTAGCAAAATGTCAAATATTTAAGATTTTAATTACTCCACTGAAAAACTCCCCCCAGACAAGATTGTCCACCATACATATGCTAACTTAATAAGATCTTTCAAGTGTCCATTTGAGAAGATCAATTTTGATGAACAGACCCACTGAGGATTCAGGTGACTTCAGATGGCATGAGCTGAACGCTTAGTCAGAATGGAGAACTGGATTCAACTGAGATAGCAAATCAAACATGAAGACTTTGATTGAAACTGAATATTAGTATGTTTTAATTCTTCTTTTCTCCTTATGTCAATCAGAGCATGCCATTGGCTTATGTGCTCTTAGAAAAAAAATTATTTTTCCATTCAAAGCAGCAGCATCAACTTTCATCTAGAAGTCCAGACAGTTGTTTCAGTGTAGACAAACATTTTAATCTTCTGTATTCTACAGATATTTATTCCTTTGAATGTTCTTGTAATTGACAATATTGTCAGGGATGTTCATAACTTTCCCCTGTAATGTGTGGGATGCAGAAATAGCCCAGTGGTTTCCAGTTAGTATTGCTTGGTTTATTAGCCCTTGCTTGCATACTGTGTGCGCTGCCTACACTGTAAATTTATGACACTTGTTCAGAGGATGTGTTCATTTTATCATGGCTGTATTTGTACATTTGTTGAATCCAGATCATGTAATTTCTTCATTTGTAGGTTTTTTTTGTTGTGAAGTTTTAGTTTTTGTCCTGCTTAAAAGTGGCTTTCCCAGGAAAATTTTCTTCAAGGGCAACATCTGTTTTCTGTGAGGATGACTTGGGACAAAGAGTTCAATGACTTGCTTTACATTACGTAATGAATTAGTGACTTGGCTGAGATTGGAGTCCTTTCCTCTAAGTTGTTTGCTCCAAGACCATAGATGTCTACTTCAACAATTGTACCAGAGATCTCTACAAATTCAGCTATTAGTTAGCTATTTAGCTAACTATCATTGTAAAATGTCTCTTCCAGTTTAGAAAAAGTGTTTGTAATACTAATCTGCTTTCTAAAATCATGAATGATTTTTTTTTTCCCATAAGATGAAATTCTGTCCTCATTTGAAGCCTGTGATCAAACTGCAAATATTTAGTTCACCAAAAGTAGCAGTTCATAAGTGCAGCACAACCAATTCTTACTTAAATACTAAGATGCGGACTCTCAATTCTCTGCAAAACTGCATACAAACAAATTTGGTTTTTGTCCTTTGTTTGCTCATGGTCTGCAACCAACTCCCTGAAATGCCGTGAAGAGGAGGAACGAAAGAGTTTGAGTCTGGTCTTACAACTTAGAGTTCATGGAGCAGAGCTGGTGATGTGCAAATCACAATGTCACTTCTGTCAGTGTAAAACAGTGCCCAACGTGAAGACAGTCCCAAGAAAGGTTACTTAGAAGAACATGGCAGAACATATTCTCCTGTGATAAATATGTTCAGCTCCATCAGGTGTAGAAAGGAACCAGTAAGAGTAGTAAACAGGTCCTCAAAATTGTTCCATAGTGTGGCCAGTTCTAACTGCTGACTTACTGTAAGGTTTTAAAATCTCTTCTGACTGTCAGGACAGACTATTTGCTACCTTTCTGTGCTTTTCTCCATTTACAGTCTTTTTTCTTATCTTACAGAATTATGTTTTCTCATTAATAGCTAAAATGGAGTTTGTGTGTTTAATGTGAGGCTCATGCACATGTTTCTATAACTGTCTTATTTTATTCACAGGGCTTCCAGAAATATGTGGAAGACTTTGATCCACATTCAATGGTAAGGAGAGAATTCATACATCTTATTTTAATATAATATACACTGGAAAAATACAAACATCCTTGATTATAAGGCCTAGGAGGGGTAATAGTCTTTCTTGCTGGCTTGCTGGACTTTGTCTGTTTCTTCTAGACCTTATGAAAGGAAGATTTCTTACTGGAAAAATACGCGAGTGTTCTGCTCTTCCTCTAAGACTATTCTAGAGGAGGCAAAAGACCCTTTTCACCAGTCAACTACATAGATCAGCTTGTTTTACGTTGCTGAGATGGAAATAACTAACAATGTATTTTTATAGTTTACTCCAGAGCAGATTGTGGGAAAAGACGTACGCCTCTTACGCATTAGAAAGGTAAATACTACCTCACTGATTGATACTTAAAGAGTTCATATAAGCAAAGTATGTTTACAGGAAAGAATGAAAGATTAAGCAAAAATTCACAGCTTCTTCACTAAAACTCTTGTTCAATAGGAAGGATCATTAGACCTTGCAGTTGAGGGAGGAATTGATTCTCCTGTTGGAAAGATAGTTGTATCTGCAATCTATGAGGGTGGTGCTGCAGACAAACATGGTGAGTAACAATGGGGAATTTGAGCATTGCTGCAAAGTGGCTTCTCGCACTGGCTGATCTCTTAGCTGACTTCAGAGCTATAGCTGTTACTGAGAAGCTCACTTAGACTGTCCAAGGCAACCAATTCTGTCTGTGCTCTAAGAGCAGCACAAAGAGAGGTTCACGGTTTGAAAAGTGTTGATAAGCTGATAAATATATAAATTTTAAAAACTGTCTTTAAGAAATAGTCACTCTTGTGTTTTTATCATGGTAAAAACTGTAATAACATGGACCAAAAATGTAGAGCTGTTCTCAAGGATTCCCCTTTTTCTAGTTGTATATCAAAAAATCACTTATTCTGTTCATTAAAGAAAGTCAAATTTGGTCTTCATTATTTCACACTTCTCAAACAAGTACATTTGTAATTACATTAATATGCAAAGCAGATGCTAGCTAATAGCTGTACTACATTGTTTAGCTTTGTTCTTAGTGTTACTTCCAATGGTAATTTGTTTTGTAAAACATGTCTTTACTCCCAAAATCCATCTAAAGGCCTTCTGACAGCTTAGCTCTGAAAGCCATGAGAACATGCATAACTGGAGGGTATGCTCCTTTGGGTTGGTCTCTCACATCCTAACCTTGAGAACCATGTTGATGAACAGGTAGATGGACAGGACATCTCCTTAGATTGCCTTCTATGACTTTGTCCCAGCCACAGACGTGTTCAAATCACTTTACTCTGAAAAGCTCTCAGCCCCTTAGTCTCTTTTTCAGGTGCTCTGTTTTTCTTTGACTCCTCCCTGTTGTTGACCTCTCTTCATAGCTGAGTCTGACCCCTTACCATGTATCTTTCCCCTCCTCAAACCCAGTCCCAATTAGCTGACTAGATTAGCAAACCAAAATAAGTTTAAAGAACTAGAGATGACACACACTTTTGGAAAGGAATGGGAGTCCTGTAAAGCCTTGACAAACACCACTTAGACATCCAGGTTTTTAAGTAATGCTGCTCTTAATAATGGTAGCAGACTACAATCAACCACACTTTACAGGGAGTATGGATATATTGCCCAGATAGGCAAACTGTTACTACAGAAAGTCTTCCTAAACTTCTTGGCTAATTCCTTTTGTTTTTGCCTGTAGATAATGCACGTGTGTTTAATCAATGAATATACAAATGATATAGTATATCTGAGAGCTTGGTTTATGTAGTTATTACACTAGAGCAGAAAAGAACACTCACCCTATCCTGAACTCACACAAGCAACTCCAGTGGAGCAGATCTCCAGAAGAGATACTTCCCCACTGGTAGTCAGTTCTTAAATGGGTCTAGGAGAGGTGCAGCCAGGCTCCACCCCTTCCAGCAGCAGAGGTGAATTGCTTGCCTCAGGTGATCAATCAGAGGTTCAGGCTGTGATTCAGCAGTCCCCATACAATGTGTCCACTTTCAGTGTTGGCTCTCACATCTAGTTAATAATAATCATCATACTCAGTACTGCATAAATACCCAACGTCTGTCGCAGATGTTATTTTGATAATGTGTATGTATGCCATGTTCGTCTGTCACCAGGAGGCATAGTGAAAGGGGATGAAATACTGGCTGTAAATGGCAAGATAGTAATTGACTGCAGGCTGGCAGAAGCACAAGCAACTCTGGCAAATGCTTGGAATATGGGTGGTGTAAGTATGTGGGAATACTTTTCCATTCTACCTGTAACTCTGTGTATTGTGTATTTTTCTTTCACAATGTTGTCACGGCAATAGAAGTAAAGTTGAAAATGTCAAAAGTACCAGTATGCCATATCACTAGAGTGAGTTGAAATGTGTGGGTGATATTGGTATACAACAACTCTGAAAGTCTTGCCTGTAATTTATTCCAAAAATTTATGACAGCCACACATCAGATTTGTACTTAAACACATTACATTCTGAGTGACTGTAATACTTTTATCTGTGGAATCTCTCTTTAATATTGAAAATTATTTGGATGCTGATCTGAACTTTGATAATAGCTTATCTAATCTTTGATTTCTAAATGTGCAAATAGCAACAGGGCACTTTGGCTACAGTACTGAACTGTATTAATTGGTAAAATGACCAAACATAGTATGATACTTAGAATGATTTTTTTTTTTTTTTTTTTGAAAGCTTATTGCAAGACCAGTAAATTTTTTCTTTAATTTTAGGATAAAAATCAAACAGCTCTATCTTGAAACTGTATTTTAGAGGACCAGGCATCTCCTTAGGCTCCCTTTTCCCTGTGGCTTTCCAGGAATAGATTGTCTTTCTGATCATCTGTCTGATATTTCATGGTTGTCCATTAAACACCTCTAAAATGAATGTTTAGCAGCACACATTTCCTGTTCATTTCTGTTGCAGGATTGGATTGACTTAGTCATTGCAGTGTCACCTCCAAAGGAATATGATGATGAAATGTAAGTACATAAGCTTTCTTTTTGTGGGGATTAAAAGACTAGTAACAACAGTATGCTTTTTATGGGACAGATAGTGCTTAATGTATTCATTTACTGTGGACTATATAACCTTTTGCATCACATGGTTGCTAATTTGTTAGTTACAAGTAGCTATCAGCAGTGGTTCTCAGAGTTCTCAAAATGATGAATCTCAAATTTGGGTGTACATGACTACACTCTTACGCTTTTGGTTTAGAGTTGAAGGAATTTGGGGTGAGAAATTGCTGATCTCAAATCTGGATCACTTAATACAATGCAATGGATCTTCGTTTGGAATCTGGATAAACAAATGTCCATAAGCATTCCTCATTGCAGTGAGATGTTTGATTCTGTGGTGTGGGCTTTTGTTTTTTTTCCTTTGGTGTTTTTTTCAGCCTTTATTTTATATTAGATCACAGTTACTATCTCTAATGGTGGGGTTGGGTTTTTTCATTGTTTTTGTTGTTGCTTTGCTTTGGTTTGATGATTTTTTGTTTGTTTGTTTGTTTTGATAGTCAGTGCAGGTATGAAACAAGAATCCACGACATAGAGTGACGCAGTTATCAAGTCGATATAACTTGTTTTATATTGGACAAAGTTTAAAAAGCAAAACTAAGGTTTTGTTGCTTGATTAAAGCAATGATTAAAACGATTTCAAGATATCATTGCCACTAAATAAAATGGTGGAGGAAAGATTTACGGGCACTGTTAGCCCCAAATCTTGTTCTATGTAGAATACCAGTTATTGCTTGCTGTAAATCAGTGTAGTTTTACTGACTAACACCATCTGAAAACTGCTGTAAAATTGTTTGATGTTTAATAACTGTCATTATTTTTCTGTTGTTTTCATATTTTGTATATTTAGCCCTACTATCCCCACCTCAGCAGTCAGTCCCAACACACACAGAAAGGTTTTTGAAGGCAGTGCACCTGTGTACAGACAAGGGTATCTCCTGCAGCTGTAGCCACTGCAGTGTTCCCTCATGGTGAATAGCCAGACCCGGGTTAACATGACTGTCCATTTTGGGGCCGCATTATATTTCAAGCTTGTGCCTGCTTGCGCATTGCATGCTACGCTCCACTTTGTTTCTGCCACGCTGGAGTGTTCTTTGGGCTTTTGCCATGCCTATCCTACTAAAAAAATGAGTATTTGTAATGTCCTCTGGAGATCCTCCACAGAATTGGTTCGTCATCTGCCAGACTATAAAATAAATAGGCTCTGCCTAAATGATTAGTATTAATCTAATGTTTTTTTTTGCTCATCTGTGGACCACTGCTGTGGCTTTGTGAATTCATAACTATATAAGTATTTCTTTGTTAAGGCTTGTCCAAAGAACAAGTTTTCTTTTGTATTTTTCAGCAGTGTGCTTCTGAACAACTGATCACAACTGTGTGGTTTTCACTGAATCTCACCTTTGTTGATTTGTCCCAAAATTACCCATGCTTTACAGGCTCAGTATACTATGAATGTTTTCTCTCTACTGTAATAGTTGTAAGTAGAGCCATAGATGTCTGGAAAACCAGAGTAAGGTTTCTTGTTGCATGTGGTATTTGTTTTATCAATTGCTACAATGCAAATAAAAGTTGGCCAACTGAAATCTAGTTACACAATTTTGTTCTTACTGCACTTCAGCTAACAGTATCTGTTTCTTTTTTTTTTTTTTTCTTAAGGACCTTTTTTTAAAGAAGACTACCCAAGAGAAATTTGGTCTTTTCCCTGAACAAACCTGCTGCTCTGGAATTCCATAGAAAATCGAAAGTCACATGAAATACGTTTTTATTTTAAAGAAACATGAACAATTGGAATCTGCAGATTGAACTTCATATTCCTTGGGTTATATGATTAATTTCAAGTAATTCTTCAGACATACAGCAAAGTAATTGTTTAAATTGCACTGAGAAGGGCTGCCAGTGAACACAGCTTTATCTGTGAGAACTCAAAATACATATTTTTCTTTATTTTTAGAAGACAAATATCAAAAATTATCTTGCAGTTTTCCTGGAAATAGACACTAAAATGACAGATGAAGATAGATCACAGATGTCTTTTCCCACATGCAACGTTTGTGGTTACACATCCACAGGGTAGTTTGGGTGCGAGAAGGACTATATTTTTACTCTCTATATAGTGATTTTCCACAGGGGATTGGGATGTATATGGGTAATTTCTGTTCTCACTGATATCCTTGTAATGTACATTTCTGTAGCTTGGTTTTGAGTTGTTTTGATTGTGAAAATCCTGCCTGTGGAAGATCCTCTATACTAGCTATACCAGCTGTGCTAGTGTTATTTGGAATAATTTTGGTGATGCTTATATGATATAAAGAATACTCTACCAGCAAAATAAATATCAAGCAGGTAGTCCAGCAACATCACTGTGTGCAGTCAGTTATGCTAATGTATATTTCTATTGGTCCATAACAGAGTTAGGAACATTTGGGTCTGAATCACAGTCTTGTTGTGTACTTTGTGCTCAGTAAATCTACACACAACTAACTTGTGTAGTCAGAAAGCATACAATTTCATTGTTGGTGATGGTCTTCTGCTTAAGAAATTGTCTTCAGACCTTAGAATCTATATTTGCCTGACTATAAGGAAGTCTGATTACAGTTGTAGACTTAGTCATTTCTTTATATTGTCAGTGTGTCCCCTTGGAAATGCAGTTGCCTTTCTTCTTTCCTTGTATTTGCCTGTTTGTATATGGTTGCTCATATTGTGTGTAGATTTTTCTTACCTGGACTAGTAAGATCCGAAGTTCATAGTTCTTTGGCTTATCAGTTTCACTCTGAAGTCTTGCTTCTTCAACATTTGGAAGCCCTCCTTTCTGTAACACAGAAAAGTAACAATTACATTTCTGAGAACTCTGTGCTTATATAGAGATAAATAATTTTGTTGACTTCATTTTATTTGCAGTATTATTCCAGTATGCCAATTAGTTTGTCAGGCAGGGTACACATGTTAAACTTTTAAAAGTTTTAATTCTGTAATTCTCACAACTAATCCAGAAATAAAATTGCATATGCCAAATGGAAAAGAAGTGTTGCTTCCTCTTTGTGAATTTGTACATTGTATTAATAGCTAATCTGCTGAAGTGCATAGATTTCAGTTGTTGTTTAATAACAAATGTATTTGCATCAAAATGCCAACCTCGTAAATTTCAAAAGAGAACTCACTCTGCACAGAAATGAATTGTCATTAGTCTGAGCTGCAGTAACATTTTATAGATTTTTTTTTTAATGGGCAGATCTGCTCACTTGGTAGTTGGCATGCTGCTAAGTGCAGCTGCTCCCTTATATTTCCCTTGCTACATCTTTGGATGTGTCCACCCAGAGCTGTAGACTTCAGAAACAAAAAAACTAACCCAAATGCATTACAATTAGCACTAGAGGAGAAATTCAAGCAGGATGTATTCCTCCTGCTCTGGTTCCTGCTTGCCTATGTTCTGTGACCATCTGCACACTATGACAATGCAAATGAGTGATGCTACAAGATGTTCTCTTAGGAGATGCTCTAATGTTATTAGCAGCAAATAGAACCACAGTAATGCACCAGTAGTGAACTTCAGCTTGCAACCAATGTTTGGTTGTACTAATCATTGTCTTGGAACATAAGAAACATAACACAGAAACCTTAGAGACCAGAAGTGTTTTCGCTGATGCTTTTCCAGAGAGTAAAGGAGCACAGAAAACTGAGCTGAGAAATCTGAAATCTGTGGGAGGACCAACAGTTGAGTTGTAGCACAAAACTGTCTTACTTTTCCCAGTCTACCCGTTGACTTTCTTGCTTGGATACAGCTTAAAATGCGTGAGAGGCAGCTGAGGAAACAATTACTGCTCATTACTTCATATATACCTAAGTAAATGTTACTGTGTGCATTCACCCTCTGTTGAGATGACAATGTAAGGAGTGTTTTGTGTTGTTGTCTGTTTTTTTGGTTTTTTGATTTTTAATGAAAAAGGCTATTATTTCTGAAATCTTACTTAAGCCTTCAGTCAGGTAGATTTTTGCTTTATTAATGGCTTTCATTGCTCTGGGACTAGATCACATCTTTCATTTGCCAGCAAGCTCAAAGAGTTGGACAAAGCAATACAGTTTTTGAAACAACTTCCCTTTTTGGTTCCTTTGATGGGTATGACCAGCATGTCCCAGACATAGAACAGCTGCCCATTTGAGTTGCCACTGCACTGTTTCCTGGTGGCTGTAACAGTCACTGCGTGTGCCCATGCCTCACTCCTGTTTGATCAAACCAGCTGTGAAAAGGTAACAGTAGAGTAAAATGGGGCTTTCTCTTTTATTCAGCCAATGCTTTGTTTCCTTTGGGAGTATGGAAACTCTGATCTGATGCACAAAGCAGGAAGAGCTCCAAGTGTTTCACTGATGGAAGCACATATGCTTCAAACTGCTTTTAACACAACATGCTTTTTTTTTTTTCATTCACTGTAATCTTGAAGAGAACATGTTTAGTTTCTCAGAACTGTTTGTTTGGTTAAGATGGCTAAGACCCACTGTCTCTATGGGATAATTACTCAGAGGAAGAGGTTTCTCAGAGCTGTTAATAGTCTTTCTTATTCTCTCAGGAATTTTTTGGCTGTGTCAGTCACAGAGTCGACTTCAGAGTACCCTGACAGTTGCTGAACTGGAGGAAGAATTGCATTAGTCTTCTCTTTCACATCTGCTCTGTGAGCCTGTGCGTGCCTGTATGCAGGAAACACAAAATGAATCCTTATGGATTCATGACCAGAATCATGACACTCACTACAGAGTAGGAAATGTCATTGCTTAATATTCATGGACACTAGCATTGGGAAATCTTTGATCTGTTTATTGCTGGCATTCTGCCACTCTAAGAAATTCCAATTAGCTATTATTTATCACATAACCATAAAACATCCAAGTACATTTTAAAGATTTAAAAAAAAAACAAAACCTATATGCATATACAAATTCATATGCTTGAGGGTGCATACCAACAGTATACTTTCTAACCAATTTCAATAGCACACGTAACAAATAATCTCAGCACTTTGCAAGTGTGATCTTTAATCTCTGAATATAAATAATCTAAACACTCTTTTGCACTGAAAACAGAACTGAGAACCATAGTTTAATGTCAAAGTGTGTATATGTGGTTGAAAAGAGTTTTGTATGCAGTAGCTGTTACATGCTTGCTGTATTTTGACCTTGAATTGATAAAACAGGCTCAGAGTCAGAGTAGCTGTTGTGGAACTCTCAGTCATCTTTCAACCCCAGGAACTGTACTGATGTGAGCAACCACTAGAATGAAGTTTTAAGGAATTAATTTCTATCAGGTACATTGCAGCCTGGCAGCTCTAAGTCTCAGTGGCTGGAGTATTCAACTCCAACTGCGTGTCTATATGAAAAAAAATGTGGCATCTGATGTATACATGATGTATTTCTGACCCTTTTCATTTTCTCAGATAATCTTTAGAAGTTATTCCTTCCCCTGACCACAACTGCCCACTTTCCTGGCTTAACCTCCTTTTATCTTTTCTCACCATTTCACTTCTAGATGACAGCAGATCTCATTATACTTCAGTAGTGATAGCCGTTTTGTTTATGTGGTGCTTAAAAGAAAGTTTGAGAGACTGAGATATTCCCAACAAATCGAGTACAGATAGAAATCAGAAAACTTCTTCTGAGGTCTGGGAATATTCTAAACAATAGGGAAGGGAGAGGAAAAGATTGTTTAGGGAAAGCTTCCTCCTATCCTTTCAGAAGTTGCTATTTTCTGACATAATTCTGTCCCCTTTCCCCTAAGCAGTCCTGGATGCTTTAGCAAGAGGGGGACTGGTATTATGTATTGATGCTGGCAAACAGCTTGAGGTTTTTAACCATTACTGCCACCCAGCAGAGAAAATGTAAATAAGAACAGATAGAAAATGTTCTTTAGTAACACTGGGCACAAAATTAAGCTTTGATCCAACTCTCCTGCTGAGTATTTTCTTGACAGTATGAAATAACTTCTGAGGGTTATCCTCTCAAACTGAATTTTTCAAGTAGCAGTCTCTTTTTGTTACCTTTATTTCCTAGTATAAACATCAAAATTTTCAGAGGAGAGTGAACAAGGAATATTGTCTAATCAGCAACAATTCCATCAGCAAGGGAGATCAGAGAAAGAAAGAGGAAGAAAGATGTGGGTTTCCATTTTCATTGTTCACAAAGAATTGTGTTTAAGTGGATTCCTAAGTGTGAACCGTCAAGCAGGTAAGACAGAAGGAGCTGCGTGCTGTTTCTACTGAAAATCAGACAGCACTAGGATTGATAATAGGAATATTAGGATTAGCATAATAGGAATTGAGAACTGAAGAGCTCCTCAAGGTGGGTGAGATTGTTCCAGTTCAGAGCAGTCACTTATAATTGACTGTTCATACAGATGTTGTAGTTGGTTAAAAGAAACTGAAGTAATTGAGGTGTTCTGTTTATTGTTTTCACAAGTCCAGGTAGTTTTTTCCTTCACGTAGGTTGTAGTGGAAATGCTAAGTCATGGCATGAAGCAGTGATTGATCACCTGGTGGGAAGGCAGGGCCAGCCAGGGAGCTCAGGTGTATGCAAAGTACCTCAGGGACCAGAAAGGGTGAAGCCAGGATCTGCCCCTTCCCAGACCGCATATAAGGGTTGGCAGTGGAGGCAAGGGCATCTCTTGCTAGGGATTGCTCTGTACCTGAGGCCTTCCAAAGGTCAGTAGCTCTTTTCCTTCATTTCTGCTCCGCAGCTGCTGTACTTGGGCTCGTTCTCATTTGCTGCAGCCAAAGACTTTGCCACTGTGCTATTACTGTGGTACTTTCTGTCTCATTATAGCATTACACAGGGGAGGGCAGCTTCCCCATCACATAGCTCATACCTTGGGTATGTGTGCATTTTCTATTTTCAAAGAAATTATAAGTCAGCATGCTTTAGACTGATCCTAACTGAAAATTATTAAGGTATAAATGAAGTCCAGAATGAGAGAAGGGCTGTTGCAACAAATGTATTTGTCATCCAACATATGTTTCAGCAGTGATTTCAGGATTCACAGGTGGGTACAGGTAATCTGTAATATTTGTCTTATTCAAGGATTTGATTGCAAGATTAAAATGGGTTGAGCATATTTTGTGGTTGGACTGTTGGCAGTGCAAAGCTGTCTCAGTGTATTAAGTTGCTTAGTGTACTTGTAACTATTAAACCTATATTACTGCAGTGTTGCAGTAAAGCTTTAATTTTTTTCTAATTGACAATCCTGTACCTCTCACCAAACAAAAAAGTGATATACTTTCTAAATTACAGAATTAACTGTGCTGCCTTTACTAATGGTGTGTCTAAACCCAGGTGCAAGTGAGCAGATATGTCTGAAGTATACCTAACTCATTATTGATGTATTCTCTTAATCACAGAGCAATGACTCAGTGTAGTGAGCTGTGTTGCCAACGTAGCAGATGAAGACAAAGTTTATATCTAATTCTAGCACGATCCATTTCTCATCTTCTAGTATCTGTAGTCTTCATGGCTCCAAAATAGAGGCAAATAGGGAAATGGACAGTGCTCATTGTGACATGCTGATATCCCATCTGATAGAATTGGAAGTTTTGCATCTGTTAAAGAATCCCTGGCCAGTTTGAGGATTGGGAACTTCCTGTTCTGGCCAGTTACATTGAGTTTGTACTGAGGATGCATCCCTGCCACATGTGAGAACTGGTTGGATGCGGTTGTTCTCATTTTCCTCACTGCACTGCTGTTATCCTGTATGTGAAAACATAGACTGCAGATGATTACACATGAAAACTTCGGTGGCTGAACACCAGTGCATGACATCAACTTTCACATTTGGACTGACAAAAAGAAGACATGCTGAATTTTTCCATTAACTTTTACACTGCCCTTCTTATCGCGGAAAACAAACATAACTAACAGAAAACATTCTGAGACAGGCTATTTATAATCATGAGTAAAACAAAGAATTGGAAATAGTAAGAATAGGGTCTGAGAATCATGCCCTCATCATGATATAAAACCCAAAACAACATTCATTCATGTTACTTGTGAATTCCAGTTATGGCCTCAGTATGATTTTAGCTTTATCAATCACAATTGTGTGCAATTTTGAAGCTCTTTTACTGTTTTAGCACACTGTAAATTAACCTTGGTTACAGTGAGAGCCAGGGCTGTTTTCTTCACTAAAGCTATAGAGTGAAACAGTGGAACGTATAATTGCTGTGGAAAGAAAACATTTATCAACATCGAGGGAGTATATTCTCTTAAGAGATACATAATACAGAACGTAAGCATTGTGAGGGAACAGTGTTATTTTCACAGCTAGAGTCAGAAAAAACAGATTTTCCAACTTGTTTTTTAAAGCTAACAATTCCTGAGAGCAGTTCTTATAGAGAAATGGGCAGTCGCTTTACATCCCGTAGTGCACTGAATACCTAGAGTTGTTTACAACTCTATTTGTATGATAATGGTGCACATTTATTGCATCTTAAACAGCCTCCCATCTTTATATCTTTTTTTTTTTTTCCCTCAAGAGATTTCACAGAGGAAACAATTGTGCATAAGAATAGGATTAGCTGTAGTATTTTATTTTAAATGCTGCTGGAAATGAATCTTTCTCTTTTTCAGCACTTTCTATGCCAAGGTACATTTTAGAGGGATGGAGGGATGCTGTAGCTGTACAAAGCCCTTCTCTTATTCATTCAAAACAAACAAACAAACAAAAACTTGCAGCTTTTAAATGCAGTGCATAATATATTAATGCTAACCTATGGCCACAAAAATGATGCAAGGGATGGAATATTTCCCATATGAGGACATGCTGAGAGCTGGGTCTGTTCAGCCTGAAGAAGAAAAGGCTCTGGGGAGATCTGACAGTGGCCTTTCAGTATCTAAAGGGGGTCTATTGGAAAGAAGGGGACAAACTCTTTAGCAGGATCTGTTGTGATGAGACAAGGGGAAATGGTTTCAAGCTGAAAGAGGGGAGATTTATACTGGATATAAAGAAAACGTTGTTAACAATTAGGGTAATGAAGCACTGGAATCAGGTTGCCCAGACAGGTGGAGGATGCCCTGCTCCTAGAGACACTGAAGATCAGGCTGGACAGTGTTCTGAGCACCTGATGTAGCTGTTAGTTCCCTGTTCTTTGCAGGAGAGTTGGACTAGATGGCCTTCAAGGGTCCCTTCCAACTCGGTTCTGTGAATATCCACAACTTGTGCCCACCCCTTGATTCAGTCACTTAAGGAATTCTGAATTGTAAGAGTGCATTAAGAATTGAAAGTATCCTAACAGGATCATTCCGTAAGTCTTCTGTTATTCCTAGCACGTTACTACGACATTAGCCTAAACAGCTGAGGTTTCTAACACTGTACCCTTGGAACTATACACCCTGACTCCCAAGGACAAGCTGTTGATGGATGCTGAACAAATAGCCTCACCCCTCTGATGGAAGCCAGTTTTCAGTCTACAAAAATAACTGTCATTGGCTGGTCTTAATGTGGGCTGAACCGGCCTGTAAATCATTGACATACATGTTGGGTTGTTGCTTTTCCTTATCTCACCTTTGAGCTAAGAGTAGCTGTCATTTATAAATCACAGGCATGAGCTTTGCATTGCCATGAGATTGCTAGATTGGTAAATGTTCCCTGGTCTTGTTGAGCTGTAGCAGCAGGAAGAGGCCCAATTTTCCTGTGGCACTGATCCTGCATGTGAGCCTGCTGCACAGTTCCTCACATCCCAGCTGGACATAACAGCAGTACAACTGCACTTCTGACTCCTTGTTTGCTTTGTAGAGCTGTCTACATTGTTGCTTTAACTTATTGGTGACTCCTATTAGTGGAAGATTCCTGCCATTATTCTTTGCCCTGGTCCTCAAGTGGTTCCACCCCACTTTTTTTTTTTTTTTAATATGTTGAGCTGGTTTTAGCAGCAGTTGAAATGGAAGTCTGCAACAAAGCTGCTGTTTGATCCTCTGATGAACTGATCTTCATCTCTCAGGAACTTTAGGGGCCACAGCACATATCTGTCAGATGGCACGTCGATTTCTTGTCAAACAAGGGCAAATTCTTGGTGCTAATTTTTTTTCCAGTTCAGTGGCTGACTGCTTCACAGAATCGGTGGGAGTTAAATAAAAAAAAAAATGTTATTTTTTTCATAGAAAAATGTCAAATCCCAGGTGGGGAGGGGAAACTGTTATTGAATGAAAACTTCCACTTATTTCATTCCCTCAAAGTAAATAAATAAATTAAAAATCACCCAACACATATTTAGAATTTTTCCTCTTTCTTTTTTTTGGAAAAAAAAAAAAAAAAAAAAAAAAGTGATGGAATGTGACTCAAATTTGCAAACAGTTTTAGCTCCCTTGATGCTGCATTTTTTGCCCTATTTTAGTTTTGTCAGTGCTCACTGATTTGTGAGTTTGATATTCAGCTTCTCACCATTTTTGTGGACAACACTAACATTAAATGTTATTTTCCTGTTATTGAGAGCAAAGAGTAGTGCCAAGTTGCATTAGCTGGGGGAAGTGTTGAAGCAATCTTAATTTCTTCTTTGACAGAAACCACTTGATTCCACAACAGACTGAAACACAAATATTCCCTGCCCAGAGTGGTGAACCTCTGGCTGATGTGAAGACTGAGGCTGTGCACTATTTGGTGTGAGGACACAAGACTTCCTACCACCAGACAGCAGAGTTGCACACTACATACAAAGCTTCCAAAACAATGGATACCAACACTGTGCTTTCTAAGAGATAATAAGCTTCTGCTTAAAATTTTCATGGAAAAAAAAAAAAACAAAACAGGTCTCATTAGCTTAGGAATTAAATTATAAACTAGTAAGTAAATTTTCATTACTTTTTGCATTGTTTAATTCCCTTGAGCTTCTGAAAATCCCAAACGTAGCCTGCGTGTGGGCTGAACTCAAGAGGAAAGCTTTCTGAAATAGGACTTGTAGGCCTTTGACAATTAGTTGGTGATAGGATGACTCACAGCAGAGAATAAACAGCCTTGGCTATGGAAGATCAAGCTTTTCTATGCATACTTATGATTTTTTTTTTTTTTAAAGCAAATCCAAAATGTGATATGTTGCTGTTCTTTTAAGCGCTTAGATAAATACCATATTGAGGTCTATTCAGGGTGAATGGAAGAAGTGATTGTAGGGCAAAAAAATCATTACATTGCAACAGCAGCTTTTTCAGTTTTTTATACATATGTCAAATAGTGCCACAGGACTTACATATTCTAAATCCAAGTCTGAATTGATAGCTCTAATCATTGCGTAAGTTTTACTCGCTGGTTAAATCTAAAATAACCTGGGCCAGTTCCCAGGTGGTGAATAAACAAAACAACTAATGATAACTGTACTGTGCTTAATCAGAAAACAGTGTTCTATTCTGAAAAGCAAAGATGATAAAATGAAGCTGTCTCTAAAAGTTTTTAACATAAGCAATTCAAACTTCAGTTTTCAACCCAGTTCCTGTTTTTTGAGGACTTCCTAAAGAGACTGATGACTTCTAGCCCTGCTGTCTTTCAGAAATTAACACTGATTATATGTTTGTTTGTTTGTGCACCTGATTCTTGTAGTATAAACAGGCCAAAAAGATCTTTTAGATATGAGTCTATACATAATGCAAGAATCACAAAGGCACTTTGAGTAACTAAATAACTAACATGACATTTTACGATATAAGTAACTAAAATAACATTTACTAAAGAATACCACACTAGAGCCAGCAGGTGAGCTGTTATTGGCATGTGTTACTTCATAGCACTGTTCTCCCAAGGATAAACACAACGCTTGTACTTCAAGTACTGCACAAGGAGTACTCCAGACATTAACCATCTAAGTGCTGGAAAATAAGGTACAGTGTGGAAATTCTAAGCTTACATTTGTTTACTAAGATGGTTAGGAGTGAATAGGAAGTTGCCTGAGTCCTGATTTTTCAAAAATGACAGCTGCTTTTATGGTACCTCATGCTTTTATCAACTCAAGTATTTTCAAGTAGTTTCAAGCTAACTGAAATGGAAGTAACTGATTACTTTCAAAAAAAAAGAAAAAACAAAAAACCTTACAGGAAGAATCAGAGCGGTAGGTGGAATAAAGAAGTAGACAGGAAAGAAGCAAACCTTTAAGAGAAAATGCTGGCTGCTCTTCTGGGATGAGAAGTGGATGCCTATAAGAGAGGAAATGATGAGCATGACAGTAACTTCTCTGCCCAGAGGGCGCAAGATGCAAAATACTGTCACCTAGGGAAAGCACTGCACCATTAGAGAATTCTTTTAATTGCTGCGAAGAACTCTCAAGCAGAAGGGCAGTGGAGCATCAGGTGTAGGCTTTGGTCATGCTAGTAAGGGAAATATCCTGCAACCCTTCTGCTGGCTCACTGTTTTGTCAGGTCTCACCAAATGCTTAAGTGTTTCCTTAACACTTCAAAGCACAGTGAGTGAAGAGGAGAATAAGCCTTTTCCCAGATTTTAAGTGTGGTACTGCCAAGTCAGCTCCACTCTGACTAGATTACACTAGGAAGCTGATTTTCAGTTGAGTTTGTTTGAAGCAATTGCAGCTGTTTAAATGTTCTGCTGGCAAACATGCTTCATAAAACAACTTAATGATACAGGTCATGTTTTATTAAGTAGCTAAAGCCACAAGAGGTCAGAAGAGTATATAAGAGCTTGTGTGCATCATCCTACAATAACATGGCATGGCTTCCTTGGCAGCAGGTAAAGGAGAATGTCACTCTGTGCAGATCAGGTGGGTAAAATATGCAGTTTTAACATTCTTCCCATGTAAAAAAAATAAATAAATAAAAAAAAGGGGGAAACGAACTCAACAGTTGAATCATACATGATATATATGGTTTTTTTGTGGTGTGGTTTTAGTGATATTACAAGTGAGTGCAAAAGAGCCCATTCATTAATTAAATTAGAATGTTGTCACATGCTTAAACATATGCTGTTCTAAAACACTTACGAGTGTTTGCCTAGTGTTTGACAGTCATTGTCCAACAAAGCTTGGCCTTTGTTTCCATTCTAAGATAGATCTACTTACTTGGAAGTTCTTTCTTCATTTTTCATGAGGACTGGCAATTAAAAATTAATAAGATCTATTTAGAGAAAAACAACCATTTCTGTGATTGTCTGCACAGTACTTTGTTGTGCTGCTTACACTATTTTTAATAGTTGTACCTTAGGCTATTTTTACAAAGATATTTAATTTGCTATATAAGATCAATGAATCTATGTAAGATCTTCAATTCAATTTGCTATGTAAGATCTTCAATGAATAATAGAATGGAGTTATTTATTCCACAAGAATAAAATATCAGTTTTCTCTTGTTATGATTTTCTGCATTTTTTTCCCCTCTCAACTCTTTAAATGTGTTTGTGAAAGACATAAGTTTCATCCTATTCATGTAAATTTCTTTTCCTCTCTATTTCTAAGAGCAGAATTTAATAGCAAGCAAAAGGGATAGATCAGTACATCTTGTATAGCAAATTCTGAATCACAGTAAGGATTAGGGTGCTGTATTAGATTCTTCTGATCAAGATTTCTTCTTGATTCTTGGTCCTATTAAGGCCTTCAAAATACACAGGAAAGTAAAACTTGCCTGTCCCATGCCTCAACTTCTGTGCCTAATTTTTAATACAGGTTCAGAACTTCAAAAAGCTTGTTTTGTTTTTTATCTGTGTTTCCAGATGCATAAGAAAATTAAAGCATGTGCAGTGATCTGAAATTGCAAAGCATGGTTTTTAATGAGACCACAAAGAAGCTGTCATTTGAGCAAAAAGTCCAAATTCGGCACTCTTCTTTGTCTTCATTGTTGTTACAGTGGAGACAACATTATGGTACTGCTATTGGAAGTTGAAGTTCTTTAGTTCGTGTGCACATGTGAGTTTGTTGCTAAGAATCTTCAGTTTACCAATTTCAGTTTACTGGAAGATTTTCAGTTTGGGTTGTTGTTGTGGTTTTTCCCCAGTGTTTCCTAAGTAGTCAGCTGTAAGCCAATACCCCTCCTCATTTCATCCACCACCTTTCCACTCAGACTGCTAGCACAGCGCTGACTCACCTATAGCTCTTTGATTAGTGCCTATCTGTTGAAGGACCTGAATTTGAGATACACTGGATATATACCGGCATGTACCCGTTGTATTAATTACATATCTGTCACATCTGAAAATGATTGAAAAGATACATTTCAAATTCCAATCTGTAGTGTCTCCTCATGATTTATAATTCAAGAAATACTTTTTAGAAATACTGCTCTTGATACCATATAGTAAAGAAGGATCAAGTTTCAGAGGCAATGCAGAGGCTGGAGATCTGAGCACAGTCCCTGGATTCCTGTGGAGACTTTACCAAACTGTTCCATTTCTGTGCTCACTTCTCCAGGCACAAAGTGAAGATACTGTTGATTCATCCCTCCAACTCTAACCCTACAATTTTAGCCTAGAGTGTAAACTGTTAAGTCATTGCTACTATTTGTTTCTCTGTAATACAGAGCTCCTGCGTTGCTTGAGGCCTTAGGATACTCTGAATTACATGATTTTAAAATTATCTATGTTCAAAATCCACATGCTGTTTTGTTTATTCAATAATTATTAGTATAACGGAGATAAGCTTAACCAGAAGCTAAGATGAATGCTGGGTTTCATCCAAAACTTAAAATAATTCTAGTCTTCCTGGTGTGGGAGCAATTCTAACATTTGTTAATACAAACACAGGGGATTTGGCTTTTAATTATTACTATTAACCACACTGCTGTGGCCCCCAAAGAACATACATAAGAAATAATATGCCATATGCAGAAAGTTTTTTTTTTTTTTTTTTCCTCCTGTCTAATGGCAAGATCAATAAAAGCAGTGCGATGAACAAAGAGTAATTTTCAGTAACTACAGGACTTTTCAGTAATTACAGTAATTTCAGGACTGTCTGTCCTGTAAGTCAGATGCTCTTTTCCTGTTTTGTGGAGCATTCATAGTTCATCATTAAATAAAAGACAAGGAAACATTCCCTAAACACAAATGTTTGCATTTGGGGTCATTTCCCTAAGAGCACAGTGCTGATGTTGAGCCAGCTGATACCCTTGCAATTTGAAGAGTTACACCTGGATCTGCAGATATTGTTTGTAGGATGTGGCAGTATTAGTTACTTGGCTGAGCAACTGGTAAGTGTGACTTGGGAGCAAGAGGAGCTTGGAGATGAGGCTTTTTTTTGGCTAAGAATCTCAGCAGAGAGTATTTCACAGCTCATGCTGTGAGAGATGCTGGATCTCAAGCTGTGACTCAACCTGTGCTTGGAAACGTAAATAAACCAGGTACAAACTTCTGATCACAGAATGACAGAATTGCAGGGGCTAGAAGGGACCTCTAGAGATCAAGTCCAACTCCCCTGCAAAGCAGTCTCCCTATAGCAGGCTACGTAGGTAGGTGTCCAGGCAGGTCTTGAATATCTCCAGAGGAGGAGAATCCACAACCTCCCTGGGCAGCCTGTTCCAGTGCTCTGTCACCCTCACTGTGAAGAAGTGGCACTGAGGTGCCCAGAACTGGATACAGTTCTCTGGGTGAGGCCTGACCAGGAAAGGGAGGATCACTTCCCTTGACCTGCTGGCTGTGCTCCATTTAATGCACCCCAGGATCCCATTGGCTTTCTTGGCCATCAGGGCACACTGCTGGCTCATCATCAACCTGTCATCCACCAGAACCCCCAGGTCCTTCTCTGCAGAGCTCCTCTCTGCCAGGTTATGTTCCGACCAGAACTGATACTTGTGGTTATTTCTTTCCAGTGCAAGACTCTATGCTTGCTTTCAGCTAAACTTCATCTGGTTTCTTACTGCCAGCTCTCCAGTCTGTTCAGTCTCACTGAATGGCAGTACAGCCTTCAGCTGTGTCCACCACTCTTCCCAGACTTATATCATCACTGTATTTGCTGAGGGTGTACACTATCACCTCATCAAGGTTATCAGTGAAGATATTGAGCAAGACCGGACCCAGCCCTGACCCCTGGGGAACACCACTGGTCATGGGTCTCCAAGGGGACTCTGCACTGCTATTCACCACCCTCTAAGCTCAGCCAGTTCTCAACTCACCTCAACCATCCACTCATTTATCCCGCACTTTCTCAGCTTCGTTATCAGGATGTCGTGGGAGACGGTATCAAAAGCCTTGCTGAAGTCAAGGTAGATGACACCCACTGCTCTCCCCTTATCTACCCAACTGCTGAAGCCATCACAGAAGGCTACGAGGCTGGTCGAGCATGATTTTCCCTTAGTGAATCATGCTGACTGTTCCTGATGACCTTCTCTTCACTTGCTTGGAGCTGGCGCCTAGAACAAGCCGTTCCATCGCCTTTCCAGGGACGGAGGTGAGGCTGACTGGCCTGCAGTTTCCCAGATAATAGTTTCTGGTGCATGGCACGTTTTTATTGTCAGTATTTGATTAGTTTTTGTTGAGCTTTGGTTCAGCTGAGCCTAACTTCTCAAGACACGTGGGAAAGCTCAAGCCAGACAAGGTCAAACCTGAATTTACTTCTTGTGGCCCGCGGTCACCGCTCACGCAGCGCCTTTACAGAGCGCTCTCCCGCTGAGGACAGCGTGCCGCGCGCTGCCCCGTTTCCCGCCCAAACAGCCCGCGGCCGTGAGGCGGAGTGGCCGCGACACTACGCGGCATCTCAGCTCCCTCAGCCGGCGCGGAACCCTGATGGCCGTCAACGGCGACAGCACACCGAAACGGGGCGGTCCCCGAGGCGGGGTGAGCGGCGGGGCGGGGCCGCGAGGGCGGCGAGGGGCGGTCGGCGGCCGTCCGCAGGTGCGGGGCGAGCCGCAGCCGCGCAGCCCGCGCCGGCCCCGCCTGGATGTGCCCGGAGGCGGAGGCTGCGCCGGGCTGCGCGCAGGGTCCCGTCATGGCCCTGGCGTTCTGCGGCGACGAGGGCAACTCCACCGCTTACAACGTGGACCACGGCGTGCTCAACAACGGCTGCTTCGTGGACGCGCTCAACGTGGTGCCGCACGTCTTCCTGCTCTTCATCACCTTCCCCATTCTCTTCATCGGTGAGCGCCTCCTCGGCCCTTCCCGCCCCGTGCCCGCTTCGCCTCGCCCTCCCCGGCTCCCCTTCCCACCCGGCCGTGCCCCACTCCCCGCTGCGGGATGCCCCGGCCTCTCTGTGCCGCCGACCGCGGTTCGTGCCCGGGACACGGGGTAGGGCGGAGCGGCTGCGAAGCGCTGCCGCAAACCTGGCAAGTTAGCGTCGTGCGTTCGGGTAAACCCGCTGCTGGCCCGTGCGGCAGCCCTGTGGCTATCAGCCCTGATAACGACGGGGGAGCGCTGCCCTAACTTGCCGTGTCCGCAGTGGCTATCATCTGATGACCTGAAACTGGGGCTGCCGGTAGGTGGCCCAGTCGCTTAACGCACGGCTCCGCCGCTGCTTCTGAGCACCTGCAGGCCGGGCCGGATGGGGTCCTGGGCGGCCTGAACTGGTGGGAGGCAGCCCTGCCCGTGGCGGGGGGGTGGAACCGGATGATTTCTATGGCCCCTTCCGACACAAGCCGTTCTATGAGTTTATGATGTGCTAAAATGTTTGGAAAATATTTAATTTGCGCAGTAAGCTGCCGACAGTATGGGAATTTTAGGTTGTGTCCTGTCTGCTTCGTTTGCTTCATCCTGTGTGAAGTTGAAGAAACAAGAACGCAGTTCTGAAAGGATTCGAGTGTGTGCATGTTTAACATCATGGTTCTGTTTGTTTTAGTACACTTTGTTTCTTACACGTTTAATTCCTGCGTGCAGAAAAGTATATATGTCAATTTTGTAAAGAAAACTCTTTTCCTATTCAGGATGGGGAAGTCAGAGCTCCAAAGTCCATATCCATCACAGCACATGGCTTCATTTTCCTGGCCACAATCTCCGCTGGATTCTAACTTTTATCCTCCTGTTTGTGCTGGTGTGTGAAATTGCGGAGGGCATAGTGTCTGATGGGTGAGTGTATGTCTCCATTCTCCTGATAGCATTGAGTGTTTCCAAATAATTTCAGGGTGTTTCCCCCCTGTTTAAATTCTTGTATTCCCTATATTCTATTCCTTGTGATTATAAAAGTGAAATCTGTATTTTTGATGATTAACCCACCGACCTTGTATCAGAAATCCCACAGACCTTGCCAAGTATGCACACACAAAATTGACCTTAATCATTTTTAGTTCAGCTTAATGACAGTATCTTTCCAAAGAATAATCAGAGATAAATCCTAATGATTCAAGCAGATGGTGACATTTTCCTGATGTGTTTTATGTCCGAGGATCCAGTCCCACAGTTTTTGCTCAGGCTGTACTTCTATGAGCGCAGTAGATCACAGCACTTCCCCCCCAGACTCAGTCCTGTTCACCATAATAAAAGGAGCAGGTCTGTTGGAGGTCATCATCTCACCCGATAGAGTTGTTTTTGAGGTTCCAGAAGGTGCAGTACATCTGTTGCCTTAGCAGAACATCTCGCATTGTTTTGATGAAAAAGATTTGTTTTCCCCAAATTTAAATCTGTTAGAGCCTTCGTTTGATTTGATTGGTACTGATTGTGGCTTGATTGTATTCCTCCCCAGTTGAGTTAAGTGTTATAGAGGGGAAAAGGCTATTATGTGAACATCTGTTCCGTGTTTCCTTTAATCCATCACTTGTTACTCAAGTGAGGAAAATCTTTCAACAGTTAGCTGAAGGGGAAAATTACTTTAAGTAAAACAAGTGATACAGGAAAATGATTTATTGTGAAAAAAGGTAAAGGCCTGTACTGGTCACTGTGATCATCATCTTCTAAAGAAAGGTTTGATTTTTCATAAACAGCATGAATTTCCATCCTGAGGGTTATGAGGTTGAAGTTGCTCGTTTAAATAGAAGTTTATCCATTTACATAACTAATGTCCATTCACCATGTGAGACACAGTGCAGAATTCTGCTGTAAAAGCTGATACCATTATTATTATAACTTCTCTTCAATATATATAAATAGGATTATTATTTTTTTTTTCAGAGCCAGGTTTTTGATGTGTTTTTTGAGAGTCTTTTTCAAGCTTATCAGGATGTGGGAGGCTCAAAGCAACATCTCCTGCCTTGAGTTTTCTGTTTTATTTTATTCTTAAAGATAATGGGAGAGTATGATCACTTGCTACTTAAATTGGCTCAGAATGCTGCTGTTCAGTAATAAGTGTCAATTGACAGGAATTTAAGCTCTTAGCTATCCTGAGGGAGTGCCAGCCCACAACTGTGCCTCCCAAGCTGTGAGCAGGCTAGTGAGCATGCCGGTCTATAAAAACAGACTTTAAGATTCACCAGCTTTCTGAGACCAAAATGTACCATATTGCTAAGTCCTTGTGACAGTGATTGGTTGCTAAAGGCTTTGGCAGTGGGAGACAGAGAAACTGTACCTCTTGACTGTATAAGAAACATTATTGCTTTTGTGAAAGAAGAAATAGAGGGGAAAATGGCAAGTAGGAGGAAAGAGGTGGGGGGGGAATGATTGTATTTCTCTTTATACAAACTGACAAAGCTGGCTGAGAATTCCCATATTCCCAAAGGCTGTGTTTTCCAGAATACTGTCCACTCCTATGTGAAGCAAAGTGTCAAGACTTTTGCTTTATAGGACAAAACTTAGAGGCATATGATTCTGTGGTAGATTTTGTTTGATGAATGGTAAGTACTGAAAACAGTGCACTGTGTAAGTAAGTTCTGTGCTGTCATGCTGTTTTCTTCTCTGAAACTGGAGAAGGAAAATCAAGCATTTTCACGGAATGTTTCTATAGGAAATCTTAAGCGGTGCTGTCACTTGGTGTTCTCTACATTATTTGATGGACAGCTCCCAAACTAGTTTAGCTTAAATTAACTTTTCTCATTTTGGAACTGAGCTGCTTATTCTAATTTAAACAGTGTTCCCGCTAACTTCAGTAGGAAATAAGAGTGTGCACATTTCATTTTCAGTGTGGGGGAAGAGTTTGAAATCCGACTGTGTGATTTATGAGCACAAATCCCATTGAGAATTGGATAACTTTGCATCTATAAACCATCTTAGAAAGTCCTACCTCCAAACTGTGTACAAAACAGAATTCATAAATTTAAAAGGCAGCATTTAAATAGCTGAGATTGATTCTAATTGGTTTTTGTTTGTTTGTTTGTTTTTTTAGGGTTTCAGAATCCCGCCATTTACACCTGTACATGCCGGCTGGGATGGCGTTCTTGGCGGCCATCACGTCTGTTGTCTATTACCATAACATTGAAACATCCAATTTTCCAAAGTTATTAATTGGTACGTTTCTCGACTTGAGAAGCTTGCAAGTGTGACTGTTGGTGCTGTGCACCTGCTCCTTCTGTGATCTGTCATTGCACTCTCAGCTTGAGTGAAGCCACACCTATACTCTGGTCTGCTGGTTGCCATTACCAGTCTCAGTTCTGGAGAGCAGTTTTCCTGAAATGGCTCATTGTTTTCAGTGCTTTTGAATTACAGTTATATTCTGTGTGGTGTGTTTCCAGGGATCCATTGGGCTGAATGCTTCTTTAAGAGAAGCTAGATTTGTGGGAAAAGTAGCACATGTTAGAAATCAAACTCTAAAAGCTATCAGTATCCCTCTGCTTGTCGGCATGTTATGTTTAATCATGATATAAAATTGAAGCTGTCTTCCTGTCTGTGATCTCTTGAAATATGTGAGGAGTCAGGAGAAATGAATGATGCCAGTGACTTTGATGTATTTCTTTCTTTGCTGGTTCTTTCTTCTCCTTCCTAAAACATCCTTTCTAAATTGCTTTAAGTCAGGGCATTTTCCATTGGGGACATATAAGAACTGCCTTGTATTTCCTGCAAGACTGTAAATAAGCTGTAGCTAACTGTAGGAAATGTTACTGCTGACAATCACAGTTGGTGATAGGTTCTGAACAGTTGGAGTAGATTGCAGTCTGTGGAAGAATATGTGTTTAGCCTCCTGTCACCTCATTCGATTCACTTTCAGCTCATTTTCTATTTTAATGGATCCTTAGGCTTTGTCATTTTGTCTTCTGGCCATGAATCGGCGTTCTGTTGTAATTCCTGTCAAGTGGTAAAAAGTCAGCAACAGTTTGATTTGAGAAAGCTTTTCAACACCAACAGACTGCATGTTGCAATATGCAGGTATCTTTTTCTGCAGGAGTCTGTATCTCTCACTAACGAAGTCACTCCTTTTTGAAAGGTCTAATTTAGATGATAAAGAATACGACAACTACAAGCAAATAAGAAACTAAACGAGGGTTTCTATCTAGGCATGGCAGCCTTTATGGTTTCTTACTTGGGACTGCTTTTCTTCTTGCACTCTTCTCTTAAGTAGGATCTTTTCTATCTTTATGACTAGGTGGGGTTATACAGTCACATTTTTGGTAAGTTGACATGCCTACTTTTAATGTCTTCTCCTAGCTCTACATGTTATGTTTTAGGAGAGCATGGCCCACGTGTTACAATCACCCCTAGAAAGCAAGCTTTCATTGTTATTGAGTTGTTTTTTGTTAGTTTGTTTTCAGATGTTCAATAGAGGTTTTGATAATTTAGTGTTGTTCCCATGTTCTTGCTGTTAGATCACTAAGAGTAGCGCAAGCATGGATCCAGTTGTTACCCTTTATTTGTATAATCCTTTCCTTGTAAAGATTTCTCTCACGATAATTTTGTTTGGTATTTTGAGTACTGGTGCTGGAGGAGCTCTGGACAATGTTTGAATGATAAACAAATATGTCAGTGAATGTCAGCAACTTAAATAAGTGCAATTAGTAACTACGGTGCTAAAGTTAATCATAAGAAATTTTCGTTTTGCAAGAATTTCCAAGGAAGTTAAGAAATCTAATCTTAATGCTAACTCTTAGGCAAAAAAATAAATAAATAAATTAAACTACATTCTATTCTAATTAGTTAACCTAATTTGAATCCCAATCCAGAGTCTTCATAAACTGAGCCCTAGATCTTTGTTCCGAGTATTTTTTGTTTTTCTCTTCATTGCCATATTTTTGTGAGAATGCCAAAAAAACATTTTTAAGTTTTAATTATGTTTTTTTCACTTGTACAAATTTTTTATTACTTAACCTTAAGAGTCGTTGTCTTTCAGTGTTAATTGCAACTGCTTTGTATTGAGAGCTGGGACTAGGCAATGATACCTTTCTGCAAACTAGCTCAGTGTATGGAGCTGAATATAGCTATAATTAAATCTGTCAACTCACTAGAGTGCAGTGCGTGCATGAAGCAGCTTTCTCTTAGAGCCTAACACAAATAAGGTAAATGGAAGCAATGAGGAAGAATTTATATTAATCATAATTATGGTTGAGTGTACAAGAAGAGAGACCAAAAGAGGGTTCTTCTTTACTGAGATGTTGCAGAGGAGATGTAATACTCTACACACACAGAGAAGTGAAATTCCACCTAATTTGAAGGTGTCACCTGCCTCAGCTGGAGGATCAGTGCCTGCAGTTGCACTTGGTAGCAGTATAAAACAGCAGGCTAACAGGAAACAGCATAGAGCAAAGGCTCTTTGGCTAAAGAGCCTCATTCAGAACTTACCACATTCAGTGGGGAAGCTCTCTTTTATGCAGAAACCCTTACAGATCTGTCCATTCATTTTGAACAGATACAATTTTCCAATCCTGTCAAAGGGAGCTTTTGTTGTTTGTTTTGAAAGCTTTTTCACTCTATACGGTAAACAAATCAAATCCATTTGTTGTTGTACATAAGCAAGCAAGGGATGAATATCCTGTCAACTCGGGGAATTAGCACATTCTCTTGGGGTACTTCAGAACAAGGGTTGCAAATTCTTGTACAGATCCTGCCTCTCAGCTCTGTGCCCAGGCTTCAGGCTACTTTAAAGTAGTCATTCTTTTTATCTTCTATCATAAAAGTTGTCAAGGTTTAGTGTTTTTGTTCTCTGAAGCTAATGATTGAGTCCAGGGTCCCCGTATCCAAACTGTTGGAGTGCTTTGATCTTAGCTGAGCCTGTTTTTCTGTGTATGATTTTGACCTGTAACTATATTGCATCAAACATAGCTTTTCCAGTCCGACACTGATAACGTGTGGCTCTCGTAATAATGCTGATTTGGGGACTTTTTGCGTAGTGTTGCAGAATAGATGCAAAGCAGTTGTACAGTTTAGCAGGACACATTTTAAAATAATTCTCATACAGAAAATCTGCTAGCTTTCTTGACATTCAAAGTATGTATTTGAATGGTAGCATATGATTGCACTGTTTCTGGAGCTAATATTTGTTTTGCAGATAAACCCCAGAAATAAAACATTTGGGGAGAATTATGAAATAACAGGACTTATTATGCTGAATGAGGTAGTAGTATGAGGACACATGACTTTTCTTTTAATTCAATAAGGATTTCTGCTCTTCTTTCTGTTTTACCAATCATAATTATAGGACTGCCTCCCTATTCTTGACAGTAATCTAGTTTCCTAGTTTAAATATCTTGTACCTTAGCATCATTGTTCATTCACTCGCATCAGCAAGCTGCTGATGGCTCTCAGCATTTGTAAGCTGGACTTACAGTTGCTGATGCCTTAGAGCACTTTCTCTAGTGTTGCAACAAGACACTGAGAAAGCAAATACATGTCTTTCTTGTCATTTAGAGCACATCCCAGCTGTTGTGCCATGGCACAGCGTAACAGCAAAAAAACCAAAAACCATGTAGAATATCATAACCCCATAAATTGTTTCCTTTAGAGTTGGGATCAGCAACTGGTTTATTGTGTAGTAAATAACATGGAATGCATTTCTAAAATCACCAGGGCTTACTGTGTGGATTACACTTATCAGTAGCACAAGCACTTCTAGACAAGAAGTTCAGGAGAGCTCTAGAACCTAGAATACTGTGTTCAGCTCTGGAGCCCTCAGCATAAGAATGACATGGAGCTCTTAGAGCAGGTCCAGAGGAGGACCGTGAAGATGCTCAGAGCATGTGAAGATGGGCTGAGAGAGTTGGGAAAGTGAAGGCTCCAGGGAGCTTTTAGCAGCCTTCCTGTACCTAAAAAGCTCCTACAGGAAAGGTGGAGAGAACTCTCTATCAGGGAGTGCAGGGACTAGGTGGTGTTTTTTTGTTGTTTTTTTTTTTTTTAGACTCAAAATGTAGTTTAGATTAGATGTTAGGAAGAAATTCTGAGAGTGATGAATCACTGGAACAGCCTAGAGGATTACTGGTGTCCCATCCCTGGAGGTTCAAGGCCAGGTTGGATGGACCTTTGGGCAGATTGATCTAGCAGATGTTCCTCCTTATGACAGGAGGCTTGGAACTTGGTGATCTTTAAGGTCCCTTCCATCCTAGGCCATTCTATGTACTTTGAAAAGTTAAAATTATATTTTATGAAGGTCTGAACATCCTTGTGAATGTATATCTGTTATAAATTACGTATATGGAATTTGCGTTGTGCAATAAAGATGAAGAGCAGCATCAGTTTGGAGAAAATACTTTTATGTTCCTACTTACACTCCAGAGATTTGCAGGGCTAATGAGGTCAGTTTTCCTTCAAACCAAATTTGTAGCAGCCTTGCAGCATTAACACAATTTGAAAAGCATCATTTATAACCACCTTCTCTTTGAGGAAGCTTCTTCCCTTGAGCTCATAGTGTGGCTGCATTCTTACAACAGATAGAAATTTCCTTCATAAGATTTCACTTTGTAAAGGTTTCCAAGGATCACCAGATATAATGGGAAAGGAATTTGGATCAAACATTATCTTAACATTTTTGTGTCTGCAAAATTGAACGAGGATTCTGTTTTGACATGAGGATGTCCACTCTGGTTTTATACATTGTTGCATTCTTTTTGAATGAGTATTTAATAAGTATTAATATAATTTTATTTTCTTCCCTACAGCTTTGTTGTTCTACTGGACTTTAGCTTTCATAACTAAAACCATCAAATTTGTAAAGTTCTGTGATAATGGAGTTGGATTTTCTCAGCTTCGATTTTGCCTCACAGGACTGCTGGTTGTTCTATATGGAATGCTACTGGCTGTAGAAATAAATGTAATCAGAGTGAGGGTAAGTTGAGTGTTGTAAGCCTCCTGTCCTTTTTTTTTCCCATGTTGCCAGGTGCTTAGTATGAAACACATTTGTAACTGAGAGAGAGAAAATCCAGTGATAAATAGAAATATATTCGAGAGCTAAACAGGAACCCAGTTTTATTCGGTCATAGCTTAAAAATGCCAGAATCAACTGTAGATAAATTTCACCTGTTTAAGTGTATATTACAAATTCACAATTTCAATTATCAAAAACAAATGTTTCTAAAACAAGAAAAGACTGGGTGAAAATAATTGTCTACTCTAAGAGATAGTATTAGACGCACAATTAACATCTTTCATTTTGCAGGAGATAATTTCAGTAGCTGATTAATTGGGGCAAATAAAATTGCTATATAGCCTCCCAGGTGTGTGCATTTCTTTGTGTCTCCAGTCATAATCCAAAAAAGAGGTGGCTTTGGAACCTGCTGGGTAGATAATTGCCAAAGTTCTTGCCTTCAGCTGTCTCTCACCTAACTGTATGTGCAAATTAAACTTACTCTCAGGAGGGAAGAGAACTTCTTCCATGTAAATGCTCTTGCTGCTTCCTTCACCCTAATATATGTTTTATTTCCAGTAATACTATAGGTAACATGAGATGTACATATGTGTCATATATATATATATTTTTTCTTCATGTAATAAAACTGCATTTTAAATGAGATTTGGAATTATAAGCCACAAAGAGGAATAAAAATGGTCACTGTCTACTGTCTTTTTTTTTTTTTTTTTTTTAATTTGGATTTAATTATTAAGGGATGTCAGTGGTGCATAAAAATTAACCAGCAGCATGGATTTTTTTACTGCCTGTTGTGTCTGTGCCAAAGTTTGGAGAGACAGGCTTATTGTTACAGCTGCTGAAGGAAAGGATTGGGTTGAATGGAGAGTCAGCAACTGCTGGGAGCACTTTCAGGGACGGGGGCATCCACAACCCCTCTGGGCAGCCTGTGCCAGCACCTCAGTACTCTCTCCTTAGAAAAAACAACCAATCAAACAACAACAAAACCCACTTCCCTGACATCCAACTTAAATCTCTCCTCCTTTGGTTTAATACCATTCCCCCTATCACTATCTACCCTTGTATAAAGCTGATCTCCCTTATGTTTACAAACTCCTGTTAAATATTGGAAGGTGAGGTCTCCATGCAGTTTTCTCTTGTCCAGGCTGGACAAGCCCAGTTCCTTCAGCCCATCTTCGTAGGAGAGGTGTTCCAGCTTTAGGATAACGTGAATTATTTCTTCAGCTATGGCTGGAGAAAGTATACCAGTGAAGCATATCCAGAAATCCTACTAATACTGTAATTTACATACAGAGATAGTAGAAGTGGAGTGAAGTGTGTGACTGAGAACTTCTAAGAGGTGTATTTTTAAGAGATGTTTCATTTTTGGAAAAAAAAAAAAAAAAAAAAAAAACAGCATCTGAAAAAGTTTTATCGTGACAATAGGAAATAATTAGGAATTTTCCCTTAGGAGTTTTCCTTTGCTTTTTCAGCATTTAAGCCAATGAAAGCACTTGTTAGTGCCATATGCACTGTGGTACAGTGGTTTTCTGGACTCGGGGCAGCTCAGGTCACTGTGTGTTTTGAGCTAAAGGTGAGGCTCTCTGGTAAAGAAGATGAACCACTACTGCACTGTTGTGTTTTTCTTCAAGTATACAAGTTTGTGCCTCGTAAAGAAAATGATGCTGAATGTTTAAGGTAATATATTTCTGGGCTAGATGTCTCCAATGTTCCCATGGTACTGGAGGTACCTGGATTGCTATGTTGTTTGAATTTGAATGCCTGAATTCCGTGAGTACTTTTGAGAATGTAAGCCTTTGATTCCCTGATGAGATCATGTGTCCTTATCTCTTATATATTTGTTGTAGACTTGTATTTTCTATATGAGTGTGATTCTTTTGGGGGATTTTTTTGAATTTCAGAGATATGTTTTCTTCAAAACTCCTAAAGAAGTTAAACCTCCTGAGGATCTCCAGGACCTTGGCGTTCGATTCCTACAGCCGTTTGTGAACCTGTTATCCAAAGGAACATATTGGTGGATGAACACATTCATCAAGACTGCCCATAAAAAGCCAATAGACTTGAAAACCATAGGCAAGCTTCCCATTGCCATGAGAGCTCTGACCAATTACGTTCTCCTTAATGAGGCTTTTGAAGCACAGAAGGTATGTGAAGCATAGAATTGTCAGTCAACTTTCTCACTGTTTACATTTTTCGCTGCTTTTTATGCTATGACTGTGATATAAAACTGTGTGAAAAGTTGTATTAATGAAGTATCCCTTACTATAGGTTTCTCTATACAGAAATGTCACTCAGTTTTAGCTTGAACAGATAACAAAATTTCTCTAAATAAGTATGTAGATCAAACACATTGCTAGTTAAATGCATGTAGAATCCATATAGCCTCTATTACAATGCAGAAAGTAGTTACTGACTGTACTCTCTAAAACACCATTAGCATTATTCCTAATAAAACCTTGAAGCCATTCAATAACAGAGTCAATATTAATGGGGTCTCATAGCACTGTTCTATGATGTTGTTTGAGCTACGGTTTGTCCATAAGAGAATTTAGGACCAAAACTACCTTAGCTCAGATTCTGCTTGGCTCCCTACTGGGAACCAAGTGTATTCAGGAATGTCTTTTGTAGCCTATTTAGAAGAAGGTAAGCTTTTCATTCTCTGTGTTCACAGGAAAACAAAACCTGTCAGTTCCCTCTCTTTTTTTCCTACTCTTCTGGCAAGACACAAACATCACTTACTTGATGCCTGTTAAGAGCAGGAAAGAAATATTAGCTTTTTTTTGTGAAGTGGAGAAGAGTACAAGTTCAGGCTTTGTAGAAGGAGTAATTGTGATTTCTGTGCTTTTCTAGTTCAAGGATTGCAGCTAATTGTCAATAAATTAAAGCAGGAGGAAAATACTGTATTGTACATGAATACAATTATATAACCTTAGATTTTCTTTTCATATTCTGGACAGAACAAAAGGCCATCTTCTCCACAGGGATCCGGGTCAATTTGGCGTGCTCTCTGCTGTGCTTTTGGGAGACCCTTACTTCTCAGTAGCACATTCCGTATTCTGGCTGACTTGCTTGGCTTCGCTGGTCCCCTCTGCATCTCTGGAATTGTTCACAATGTTGGAAAAGGAAATAACACCATCCGCCCACAGGTACTGTCTGTACTGGATCTGGCTGGGACGGGGTTAACTTTCCCCACAGCAGCCCACATAGTGCTGTGCTTTGCACTTGTAGCTAGAACAGCATTCATAATGTACCAGTGATTATTCCTGAGCAACTCTGGCACAGCATCAAGTGTAATAGTTCTCTCATTTTACTTCCACACAGCTTTTCCATTTTTTTCCCCCTTGTGTTAAAATGCTCCTTATCTCAACCCATGAACCTTTTTTTCAAGGTATTTTCTTTTCTGTTCTTTTGAGGAGGGAGAGCGAAAGCAGTGTGGTGGAGATCAGCTGTCTATGTGTGAAACCATCGTACTGTAAAAATGTCGTAAGAACAGGAATAAAAAAAGTAGTGCTAAAACTGTATATTATTGATTCCTTGTGAAAAGAGTGACTGCAATGTATTTCTGAATACTAGAAGTGTTTGCTAGTATGTATGTAATGGCTACTTACATTTATACCTGGGTGGTGAACATAAATGTGTTACCTACACATTTCATCAGGCTTGCATTTGGGAAGATAATCTCATTCAGGATAATGGTGAAACACTCAGAATCTTGCTCATACTGTCAGTATTTTTGGTACAGTTGTTACAGAGATTGAACCAACTGTGATTAAGTGCTTTTGGAAAGGCAAAAGGATGTTTTTATTTCCAAAATTAAGAGATGTCTGGGAGGATTAAAGTGCGCCTTTAACATCATGATAAAATACCAAATGGTATAGGTGTGAGAAAGAATCTCTGCTAATGGCTCTGGAAGTATTTGTTTTGAAAGATCAATTGAAGCCAAGTTTTTAAAGATGCTATTTAATTGAATGATCCCCAAGAAGAAACTTCTTGATTTATAAATATTTAAAAAAAAACAAAAAATATCAGGAAGTGTTTTTTCAGAAGGTAGGGTTACTTGGTCCTCATTTTTGAGAAATAACACTTTTTTTTTTTTTTTCAGCTCCTTTATTGTTTGGTAAAAGATTGATTTCTGAAGTCTATTGACAGTGCTGGAAATACAGTCGTTCACTCAAGTAGGCTTTGGATTAGATCCATTGTAAATATTGAAATACATTGAATGCTTTTCAGAAAAAAAAAAAGCCTTAAGCAGAAATGAATTATTTATACATGTTGCAATCTTTGTCCTAATATTTGGAGAGTTTTCTATACCAAATAGATTCAGTGAAAACCAGTCAAAGCAGGAAATTAAAAAACTAAGGCTATAGAGGGTATGTTGTGGCAAAGTGATATGGAAGCTTTTAAGGTGCTTCTTGATAATTTGTTTGGAACACTTAAACGTCTCAGCTGAAATTATACCAAATATCTGCAGGTTATCCTGTTTAATTTTCCTACTGAAATGCCATCTAGTACTCCCCTGTTAAAATGCTCATCTGGTAGATAGGCTCCTATTGGAGTGTCATCCAGCTTTGATATTTTCACCACGTCTGGCTAAGTGTGGCCTCGTGGTTGTAATGTATACCACTGGGGGATCACATAGCAGCAGTGTTCACTGATGGTGATAGTCCGTGAGTGACCATTAGGAGTTCATTTTACCTTTGATTAAAAGGCTCCACCAAGGCTTTTTCTTCTGTTTCAGACTGATTTATAATGTTGTTTTTCTGGTAAGAGCCTAATGACTTTTCTGACTGAAAACTGCTTTCTCTGAATTAGATGAACTACCTTTTTAAAATGTACTAGGGTTTTCTATTTGAGCTGTTTGTAAATAGACTGGTGTGTTCAGGGAAATCTCTTACATATATATATATACACATTGCTAGTCAGCTGATCCTAGTCTGGAAAATCTACACCTGCTCTACAGCTAGGGATATTATGTCTTTACTTGTAAAAAATCAGAAAAGAGAACCATGCCTTCTAAATTATTTGCTCCTGAGAGCTTCGTAGCTGTAGGAAACAAACCATTTAAAACAACGTGTTATGAAAGTAAAGCTACTGAGAATAATTGCTTGTTTCTGATGTGCTGCTGCATTTGATGGATTTGGAGAGAATTTCCATGCAGTTGGACAGAATCAGACAAGCAAAGTAAGATGTGAGTGCAGTGGGGAGCATCTACTTAGCCATCACTTATCCTGATCTTTCTTCACTTGACGTAGTGTAGACTGGGGGGGTATTGCAGCAAACTTGTATCTTTCAAACAGAGGTTCTGTCTTGGAAACTGAAGGCAGAGAGATAAATCTTAAGATACATTTGCTCTGTCCTTCAGGTCCTTTGTGACAAATGAAAACTGCCACAGAGCTGGAGCTCTGAGATCACATGGGTGTCACGGGTGGTATTAACTGCTTTAGTTTGTGCTACAGTTAGCCACGACAGCATCTTAAATTCTGTCACGTTCTTCATGTTTATTTATAACTCCAGTATCAATATTTATGGCCACCCCTGGAACGTTCCTGTGACACGAATTGGACGAAGTGTTAAGCACTTCACACCAAAGAAGAGACTGTCAGAACAATAACCTTTATGTTTTGATGTTAGTGTCTTTTGTTTTGCAGCATTAGGATTGGTATTTGTACTGTGAGGAGTACCTGTTGACATAATAAATTGAAATGATACATTAAACCTACAGAATCATTATTTAAAAAGAAGGCATAGGAGTCAGTGTAAGAAAAGGCCCAACATTGATGTTTAAGACTATTTTAGTCAAGGGACTGTAAATATTTGGAACAGTGGCCTTTTGCTTGGCCTTCCTCTGGGCTGTACCTGCTAGAACTTTAATTATATATCCTGAAGTTACCAGGCAGGTGGGATACTGAATGTCTCCAGGACCAATTTTTTTAGAACAAAACACCTAATTAGTTCTATCTATTAGTTTCTCAAAGTTATTTGCCATACATTGAAAAGGTTCAGTAGTTGTTCAGTTATTTCTTTATACTTCCCAGAGGCTTTGTGAGTGTGCTTAGACAGTTATTGTAGTTTAGTTACACAGGTGCTCAGTCATTGTAAACCGTCACAGCCTGATGATGCACGTGAAACTGTGCATATCTTGGTGAATAATGTCTCTGTATGTGATGTTTATATTTATATATATATGTGATATGTGTGTGTGTGTATGTGTACATCCTCCTTTTCTCTCAATTTGTATGCTAGAATAAAAAAACGAGAACTTTAATTTCCCTTTTCCTCCCTGCTTACCTATTATCTGATGTTTTGATGTGAATCAACATTAAGTCAAAGTGTCTTTGCTAGGAAAGTATGATTTGACAAAATGTATTCGTGTAAAAAAATTTTTTTAATGAAAAAGTAGTATTAGCTGCAGTAATTAGCAGTATATGTAGGTCAGCATTAAAATTGTACTGCCTTTTTCACTGCCTTTGGTATAATACACTGTAATCTGCAAGCTTTGTGGCTGTGATAACATTAACGTGATAGCAGAGAGAAAGGGATGTCTTTGACGGCCGTAATCTTTCAATATTGCAAGCCTGTGTTCAATTAAAAGGTAATTATGGAGAAGAACTGCTAAAATTACAGCTGATCTGTGAAAGGGCAGCTCAGAAGAAATACTGTCACAGTTACAAGTTAAGATATGCTTGAGGACATGTCACACGTTTACATAACAAATGTAAATGATGCTGGGTTTATCCCAAATGTGTCTTTTTTTCTTTCTTCACCCAAACTGATGACTTACGCAGTTATATTCTACTTTGAGAATGCATGCAGTGAACAGGAAACAACAGGTGGCTCAGTTAAGTACTAGGTACAATTTGTCCACCTTACATGTGCCTTATGCTTAGGAGCATAGATATTAAAAAGTGTGAAAATAAATTGGAAGCATGTAATTGGCCATGGACTTGGCCACTTTATCAATTTTCTCTTTTCCACTGTTAACGCTTTACAAATAACACAGGAGAAGATTTAGTTACACTTAAAATTTTCTAGATGTGGTACGTTTTCTAAAAGTGGTACATTTCCAGCTAAATATTAAGTCCTAGGTTGTCTTATTTTTTAAAATTACAGCATGAAGAGCTTATGTTCACTGTTTCATCTTGCAGGAGTCAAAGGCAAGTTAATCTGACACGAAAGGCTGAACTTGTAAGGCTATAAGTAATCTGGAAGAGTTGCTCTTACTTCAGTACAGACCTTTTGTAGTATATAATGCTGCTATTGCCTGTTTGAATTACTGTAGAAGTGATGGTCATTTATGGCTTAAAATCTATTTAAGTCACAAATAAATCCATAATTAAAAGTCTGTATCTGAACATAACTATTGGCATGTACTGTAATTGCTCAGAAAGTTTTACATCTGATACAAATTGAAGGAAAAAAGCACATCCAGCAATTGCCTGTGTTTTCTTTGAATTGGAAGATTCCGTGTGTTTGAATGCTTACTTGGAAGGCTTTTCTGAGTGCTGATGCCTAATTTTTAGTTCAGTGTTCCCATTCAAAACTGGTTGAAGACAAAGCACCTGGCTGAGCTGGAAATAAATTATTGAATTTATTCCCTGTTTTCAAGTATGGAATTTGATGCTGAAGGAAATTTTCCATGCTGTTGTAAGGTATTGCACTGTACGCTTGCTTAAAAGAATATGGCCATGAAGAAGCCTCCTCACATGAATAAGGAGCATTTGAGTCAACAATGACTTACAGAAGTGGAATCATAATTACTAGCTTTGTGTCCAAGCCTTGGTTAGAAACTTAGTAGCTTGTAACAAATAAAACTATCTAGTCACATCTGTGCTGCATGGTGACAAAAAGTCCTTTGACTGGTGTCTACTTTGGCTAGTGTTCGAAGAGTCAACCACAATTCATTTTTAAGTGATCAGATGTTTATGAAGAATGACTCCTTGGTGTCAATAGATGATCTCCTGGACATGCCATGAGATGGTTAAGCTGTTGTGTGTGTGGATCAGGCTAGTTTCCTCTCTTGAGAAGGAATGGTGGAAGGCACTGTGTCAGGAAGCATGTGCTGGGTGTGTTCTCATGTGTCTGACAGAATAATGCGAAGGATCTCTTCAAAAGCTATTTTGTTCATTAACTGGTTTACTTATTGCAAAGGCAAATGTAGTTTTCTTTGCTTTTAAGACTATAAATTACCATAGTGGTGTCAAGGGGATAGATGGTGTGCTTATTGCAGGAATGGCAGGAACCATCATGGCTGTCGTAAGATGGAATAGAAAGAGATGGAAAAAGTGTCCTAGAGCTCTTCTTCTTCAGTCAAACAAAGTGACTTGTTGGGTTGCCATAGCTATAAGGCCTCACCCCTCCTTTCATATTTCTTGTTGACCCTGCACTCTTTTCCCCCTTTGATTTAATTCTGGTACACATCACCCCATTCTTGACCCATAAGATAAAAAGGAAGCTAGCAGGTTATTTTTTCTGTGCTGCTTTTCTTGTTAGAGATTCAAATTGGCTCAGCGAAGGATCCCATAAGATCCCAGAGTAGCACACAGTAAGCTACAGAAGCATGCAGCTTGGAGCAGCCTTGGTGCAATTAAAGGCAGAGAGATGTGCACTCCTCTTTCAGCTGGCTCAACGTGATCTTGCAAAACCACAACTTTAAAACTAGGTTTAGCATCTGTATTAATTTCTCAGGTGGGATTTTTATAAAGAGTTAACTGCAAGACACAAATCAGATGTATTAGTCAATGATTGTTTATAAAATGTGGTTTATGAAGTGTTACAGCAGTCTTAAAAGCTTTAACAGCACATAAACCATCTAGACTAGAAATGTGCTCAGTGAGGAGTACAGCAGAAATGGAAATGATGAGGAAGCCTGCTGGGAGGAAATAGAAGAAGGCAGCTTCCTTCTTCTGCCTTTAATGGCAGCGTAAGCCAGCCATCAATGTTTTGAAGGAACCCAGAGGAGGAAGAGGAAGGAAGAGACATTCTAGTTTCAGGGGGTTCTCAAAATGAGGCTGACTCTGAACTAGTTGTGGCACTGAGCGTGTCGAATAAATGCACTGTTTTCCCAGTGGATTGCAGACATGCTTCAAAATGCACTCCAGTGACCTCACAAACATCCTAGGAGATAGTGACCACATATAAAATAAATAAGTTAGTGCTGAACAAACCTGTTAAATACCACAAACTGAGATAACGTGTGTATTTCCAGGAGTTGGAAGGATGTGTTTTACAGCAAGTAGAGAAGGTCAGTTTGGCGTTTGGTAACCTTAGATGTCAAAGTAGGGTGGCAAGTTTTTCTGAAGGGTGTTAACTAGTCCTTTCTGACAGTGGGCATTGCATTTCTTTAGCAAATGATGATACTGAGTTTCTCAAAACATCCTAGAATTTTGGAAGGATATCAGAAATCCTATGAATGTTACTTTGCATTTAAATAGAACTTACTGAGCTGGCAAATTATATGACTGTCTCCTTGAACTGTTAAATGGTGAGGTTTCAAGTCAGGTTGTAAGCACTTCCAAAGTAATAAACAATGGTTATCTGCTTGTTAATTACACAAAACTGATGAGTAAATTACAATTGCACCTGATTTCTAATTTTTTAACTTTTTTTTTTTTTTTTTTAGACTAAAATTCTTGGTGTTTTCTTCATTTCATCTCAAGAGTTCCTGTCCAATGCATATGTTTTGGCTGTACTCCTGTTTTTTGCCCTACTGTTGCAAAGGACTTTTCTCCAAGCATCATACTATGTTGCTATTGAAACGGGAATCAACTTGAGAGGTGCAATACAGGTAGCCAATGTATCATGTGGCTTGTTTTCATGCAATCACATATATATTTGTAAATATATATTATATCTGTAGTAGTTCAGGTCAGGTAAGGCAACTGAAAGAATGCTCTCCCAAAGTAAATTGAACATAGCCATTGCTGTTAGATTGCTTTAATTTCAACTGAGATTCTACTTTTATTCTATATGATGTTTTTCATACCCATTTATTATATTTGGTAGTGTACATATAAATATACTTTGGACATAAAGATAGATTGTATTTACAATGCCTGGAGTAGCGTGGGCCCTGCCATCAAACTACTAGGTGCTGTGAAGTCTGTAATTACTGAACTTCAGATCAGTAAAATGGAGGCCTTGTAAAATGGTGTAACTGTGAACAGTCAGTCAAAGTTGTACATAGTGTACAAAAATCTGTGCCTGAAAGATGAGTAAGTGGGAGAGTTAGGAGTTATATTACAGTGTGATGCTTCCAATTGCACTGGCTGATATCTGTCCTTTGACATCTTGAAAGCCAACCCTATAAGTTACAGTGTTTATCCACTGAACTTCATAGACCCTCAGAGAGTCTTGATATAGGTGGACGCTTTCAGTAGCAGCATAATTATTTAATCCTCTTTTGATCGTGCACTTGAAAGCAGTTGTCAGCTGCCAGACTTCTGGATTACACCTATTGGTTTTCTCTTACTAGAGTGTGGTAGAAAATACCCGAAGAAATAAAAACTTAAAGCATACAAGGCACAAAACATATCAAGCAGAGGCAGGATAACTGACTGAAAAATATGCAGACTGCAGCGACTAGAAAATAGTAAAAGGGGAATTGCAAGAAAATAATGTTACATTCCCATCAATGTTGTTTAAGAAAATCTTCATTCTGTGCACTCAGATATTACACAGAAGCTCAAATAATGCCAACAGTCATACCATTCAGGCTGGAAGATGTTTGGACATCATTTGAAGCAGCATAATTAATGTTAATGGCACTTTCCCAGCTGGTATTTAATGATAAATTCTTTTTTCTGTAATTTTTCAGTTTCTTTAGAGCTTTTGTCTCTTTGTTCCCCTGTATGGATCTACACCTGTTCCACATGCCCAGTATGACTTCATGCTTCATGGTGGATAGTTGGCACTCAATCAGAAGACATTTTCTGAGTCAACGTGCCACCTATCAGTAAAATTTCATGACTGTAAAGCATGATTATGCAGCCTTTTAGCTAACAAGCTGGTAAAAGTGCCCTTCCATTATTGTGTTATGTGGTTCGTTTTGTTTGTTTGTTTATACATAGTGCCTGGTTCTATACTAAGGTAACTCATTCAGTGTAGAATCAGACCTTACATTATTTGCCTGTGAATTAATGTTTGCTATGGGACTAGGCTTTCTAGCCAAAATATAAGAATATTCTCAGCTCTGAACCTGGAATATAGTTTCATTCTCTTAATGATCCCCAGGGGTGCAAAAAGGGAGTACTTAGACAACAGTTATGTACCTAATTGTTCACTGTGCTTCCTGTGGGCAAGCAATAGGATACTAGCTTAAATTTTTAATCATAACACAAAAGGCAAAACTTAACCTGTTTACATTCAAGTTCCTGAGGATTTTGGTTCCTTGACATGCTGGATGGTGCCTGTGTTTTAATTTGAATTAGAAATCTTATTTTATATCTGTATGCTAACAGTATTTCATCTATCTTCCAGACAAAAATATACAATAAGATTATGCAGCTTTCAACTTCTAACATGTCTATGGGGGAGATGACTGCAGGCCAGATCTGTAATTTGGTTGCCATAGACACAAACCAGTTGATGTGGTTCTTTTTCCTCTGCCCTAACCTTTGGGCTATGCCAGTACAGGTGAGCATGTCTTTTGGTTATTAATGTACATAGATTTGTAATGATTGTTTGCTTTTGAATTTGAAATTGAAGCTTGAAAAAAGTCTTCAAGCTATTAATATCCATAGATGTTGTAGATACCATAATCCATATCTATGAGAGGACTGTAGGTATTTAAGATTTTATTAGGATCTTCATCTTGTCTGCTGCCGAGTATGTTGTGCATTTGTAACAAGGATTTATAATGTGCAGTAGCTTATATTATTCCTATTCTGTTGTTCATTATGTCTGAGGAGTTAACTGAAGTATTTTGCAATCATTTACCATCTGAATCCCAGCAGAAGAGGCAAGAACAAGAAGCAGCAGTTGAAGCGAGGCTTGAAGATGCTTATTACTTGAAAGAAGCCCTCACTAGATTTGATCAGACCCTAGGAGCAAAAGGAGCCCCCTGTAAAGGCTTTTTCCCCTTCCATTTTATAAGCACTTGTGTTTGATTCCACTGGGATTATTTTAAAAAATCCTGTGTTTTCACATCTTTGGTTTATTGGCAGAGACAGTTTATAGTACTAATGAAATGATAACTTGTCTCTTTAAAAACTGGCCACAAAGAAATTTCTGCTTATAAGTGCTTGCTATCTTCAGTAATACAGTCACTACACAAGGATTTCTTTGATTTTTAAAAGTAATCAGAGGTATCACCAAGTTCATGGCGTGTATCTCTGGCAGATAAGAGCTTTGGGATTCTGATGAAAGGTAAGCAAAGCATTTCTGACAGAATTGTTAAAAAAATGTGATTGTTACCTTCTCAGGATTACTGATGAGAGCTTTCCCAGCTGACAGATACTGTCCTCTGCCAAATCAAATGTTACCACTTACTGCTTATTGTCAGCCTTGTAGTGTGTGTATGACAAGACTAGAAGCACTTGCATTAACATTTACAGATTTCAGTACTTTTCAGATCCTTCTATCCATGTACTTCTATTGAGAATATATTTTTGTTCCACACATGATAAATACATAGTCCCAGGGGAAAGCCTTTTTAGTATAAAAGAGAAAATTGAACTGAGGTTATGTTTAATCAATTGAAAACATAAATTTTATTGCAAAGATTCACCCTTTCAGTGGCCAAGTTAGAGAAGAATAAATTGAGCTAACAACTCCCTCTGGATCCAGTAGCTAGAGAAGCTTTCCCCTTGTTTGTGAGAAGCTGAGCTTCTGTTTCTGGAATTAGTGTGTCCCGTAGTGACTGGAGTCCCAACCAGTGATGGGGTGGCAGTAAATCAAGACATCACTCTTGCATGTAGACTTTGTATTTGTGAGCATCTACCGACCGTATGCTATTCAGTGCTTTCTTGTAATTTGAGTGCCTAGTTGTCTGCCCATGGAGAATCAGTTGGGAATTAATATCTTGATCTCTGAAGACAGTTCATGTTCTGGAGGGGAGCTCTTCCAGGACTATGGTATGCAGGTCCTTGCATGTGTTTGTTGGTTTCATACCCTCATGAAATCCCTGACTACACTTGGAAGCAGATTACTTGCTCACACTGTGACTCATTTTAAGATTTGCATTTAGTTCGTCTGCAGATAGGCATCAAAAGATGACTAAGAAAAACTGATTTATTCTCTGTGCACCTTGAATTGTTGTTCATTTGTTGAAGTGCTGATACGGTAGTGGGTGAAGTTTGTATGCTGTTCTTCTTCATGGAAGCACCCATTTGACATGAATATATATGGGAAATGATCAGCTTGTGACTGCTGAACTCTGGAATGATGGAAAATTGTGTTTCCATGTGGCTTATATGAGTATGCAAATATTGTAGGAGTCATAGATAATGGTTTATGGAAATTTCCAAATTATTATTTTTAATAAAAGGCAATGATGTACTCAGTCAAATTTCTATTACTGTGTCTTGTGATCTGACTAATTTATTAGCTGTTACTATATTTTATGTAATAGAGTGTCAGTGCTTTAGATCATTCAGGAGTCAGACATTAGAATAGTGGTAATTAATGTGAGCAGCTTGTGCATCTCTTTCCAGAGAACAAGACTCTGGCTTGCACTCCAAATCCTTATTTATCCAAAGACAACTTTTTTTCCCTAACCTTTTTTTAACAGTTTTTTTATCTGAATTGGGGATTCTGACTAATATGCCTATGATGTTACTTTTTTGGGTACTCCTCAGCAATAATGTCATAAACACTGAAGGCAGTTACCATTTAAAATATATCAGTTGCATTTTAATGGTATTGCATTTTAGTTTCTATAGTAAGCAAAGAATTATGAGAATTCTACAGAGGAGGAAGGTGTTGTAGATTAGTGGGTTCCAATCATATTGGAAAAGGCAGATTCTTCCCTGGGTGTAAAAAGGCTTAAATGTCGAAGAAAGATGCTGTGTCATCTGGTCAGCTGAGAATATTTAGTAGTAAATGTAGTAAAGAAGGGAAGTAGCTTGATGTTTTATTTACAAGCATTTTAAAATAACTTTTATATTTTATTTAAATATCTTAATGTTCTTATTTTTAAGTAAAAATGTTTTAGGTAGCTGTGGAAGTTGTTATAAAGGATATACAAATCTGCACATCTTTTTCTACTGTTCATCACGGAGGGTCCATGAAAAGTTAAACTGTGTAGCTAGCTGGAGTTTTCTAATTGTTTTGCAGTGTGAGATTGAAGTCAGAGAATCCACGAGCTGGGGAGGACTGCTCTTGTGCATATTTGATCCTTTGACAGAATATTTGACTGATGAAACCGTGACAGTGATGCAGAATGTAGGATGTTTGGGGGTAGGACTGGCTGCAGTGCTGGTGGCTTGAGTGTGCTGCCTGTTTATCCAGTGATTGGTTTTTGTGGAACGTACCCCATATGAAGTCAACTCAAGTCCTTCACTCACTTTCTTCTCTCCCAACAGATAATTGTAGGAGTTCTTCTCCTCTACTACCTTCTAGGAATCAGTGCCTTAATTGGAGCAGCAGTAATCATAGTACTTGCGCCTGTTCAGTACTTTGTAGCAACAAAACTCTCACAGGCCCAGAGAAGCACATTGGTAAGTGTCCTCACGCTGGCATATGATATTAATATCACCACTAATCTTTATGCACTGGACTGTGTTTAGAATTACAAAGCAGATGCTGTGAAATTAACCAAAAGCTGATTCTCAAGCACTGTGCAATGTTCAAGAATATGAAATGCAAGAACATGAAAAAATGACAAGCAGTAAAGATGCAATTTGTCTTTAGGTTTGTATTTTTCAACCAGTACATCTTTCCTTAACAGGAAAAAGTTAAGATTTTTCTGCCTTGCAAATACAAGTGATCAGTGATCACTGACTGAAATGACTTTGTGCAGCCGGATGATGTCCAAATAAATCATGCAGGTTAATCTGTCCAAGAAAGTAGGAAAGCTGTATTCAACCTCAGGATGAAATGGATGTGGAGATCTATGGATGTAGCTTATTTAACACCTGAGGCCTATCTCCCGCAGCATGTTCCTCAGCTGGGGAATTTTGAGATCTGCTTAGTCATGAGTTGTGTCTTGGTTCCTATCTTGCCCGAATTGCTTGTATCACTGCTGAGAAATTTGTCTTGTCCACCTTATTCAGAACATTTTCCCCATGTTTGATAACTGTTGCAATGCCAGGGAGGCCTTATGAACCTGTAATGATGCTGGACAGCAGGATGTAGTTGTTGAAATCTCTTCTGAAACAAATCATGTGTTATGAGAAACTTGTGTGCCTTCCTGTGAGGAATGTAATGCATCAACAGTATACACTTTCTAGTAATGTAGACAGCATTCATCCCTGTATCATCCAAGCAGAGAGTCAGCATCAGAAGTTCATGCAGATGGGAAAAGAGTATGTTGTGCTTGGATTGTCTGTACTGTGCAGTGAAGTGCAGCACAAAGATCATTGAGCCTGCCTGAAAGCTGGAAGCAGAGTAACTACAGTGCACTGTAGTGCCAAAGCCAAGCAGCCCTGCTCAGAATCAGGGCTCCCTACAGAAACACAGCTTCTTGCTAATGCAGCCTGGCTGCTTTGAAGCCTGGCACCATTGTTTCCACTTCATGCTGATTTGGCAGTGCAGCGTGCCCAGTTGTAGCTTGTCTGCTTGTTCTGATCTCCTCTGTACACATTCAGAGTGCCTGTTGAAAACCCAGCCAGTGTGCTTGTCAGATGAAGTCATGAGAGGGTACAAGTGATCAGAAAGCTTTCAGAAGAGTAAAATTTTCAGAACAAGGTATGTGAACTAGGGGTATAAGCCAATTGACTTCTCCTTCAAACTCTCACCTTTGGAAGGTGAGATTCCTAATCTTTGCAAAGAACAGCAGAACATCCAAATAAACATTGTGTCCGTAGATATAGCAAATAGTAGAGAATGCTTGAGTGATTACAAGAGGCTGCATACAATTTTTGTGGTCCTTATGTTTAAGGGCCAGGTGCTTTAATTATCTCTTGAAGTAAATGTGTATGCCAATGTTGCAGGAGTACTCCAATGAGAGACTGAAGAAGACAAATGAGATGCTCCGAGGCATTAAGCTCCTTAAACTCTATGCTTGGGAACACATCTTTCACAGCAGTGTGGAGGAAACCAGACAAAAAGAAATGACTAGCCTCAAGTCTTTTGCCCTTTATACCTCTATATCTAGTAAGTCTTTTTCATTCTTTATCCACTACTCAGCTAAAGGACAACTGCATTATTAGCTGTTAACGAGTTTGCCGTTTCTCTGTTGAGATCATTTTTGGTTGCTTTAGGCCCTGATCCCATACTCCTCACTTTCTATTTAGTCAGACGTTCCACTTCTTTAAGTAGAGTTTTGCTTGTACAGGAAATAAGCCTAAAATAGAGAGTCAAATCAAAGCTTCATAGCATTAGGTTTTCTAAAGAGCTTTTAAGGGAGAAGCATTTCAGAGGCTAGCTCAAGCCAGTACTATTCTTTCCTATAATATAACATTCAGATAGAAGCCTTTGTTGATGTTTATCTTTTTTTTTTCCCTCCTGCACAATCCAGTGATAGAAAATGCCTTTGCTTTGAAGCTCTAACAGGCAGTCAAGTCATGCTGAAGAACATTATTTATATAATCTGCGAGATATTAATGAATTGGAAACTTGAGCAGGAAGTATTCAAAGGCTACAAGCTACCTGTACTAATACCTTCTAGACTAATAAAGGAGAACCAATTACTTGGGAAAATAACTTCCGGTCTAATTAGTGTCATTTGCTTACATTTGCCCAAAAGAGGCGCAGTTGTCTGACTTCTTTGCCAAGTGATCATGTGAGTAAGAGGGCAAGACCTTGATCTCACTGAATTCTGCTGATATTGAGATTTTCATTGACATACAAGACCAGATTTTCTCTCTGGGGATCCTGAGCTCTCTGTGCTTGTAGGAGTGTTGTGTTGAAATGCTTCTGTTGCGTTTCAACATAAAGCATGAATGGATGGTTATTACTACACTGCTAACCCATATTCCTGCCCCATCTAAAAAAGACTCCTGTACACAAATGTTATTTGCTTGCTTCTCCCTCTTCGTCTGTTAAATAAACTGTAAATGCTATGATGTATGAGTAGTTACAGTAAGAGAATCCAGGGCAGTAAGACAAACACTGTTGCAGGAAAGGGGAGAACAGGTTCATTATTTACATTTTAGTAACTCAAGGCCCATCTGAAATCAAAGCTCTACCATGCTTGGATACTACTAGAACGTCTGTCAGTCTGTTGAGGATATTCATAATTAAAGTAGGAAGCCTGACAAAGCCAGTGTCATTATGCCTAACCAAATGGCATAATCCACCTAGTTCCACTTTCTGTAGCATTTGTGTGGAAGCATGAGGTCTTGTGCAGGTTCCCATCTGAAGTAGCCAGCCTCCATGGCAGCCCCAGTGGCATGACCTGCACAGTCTCTCCTGGAACTCTCTTCCTTGCACTGTGAAGCACTCAGGCTGCTTCCCAGACCTCATAACCAGCTCGGTCTTCTTGCTGGTGTCCCATGCCTGAACTGTATGTGAGCGGAGTGCGCTTTAAAATCCATAGATTGTTCATCTCATCTAGATTGCGCTGCTGGGTTCTGTGTAACTGAAGAGATTAGTTTTGTGGTAACTGGAGAAATAAACTGAAGGTATTTAGAAGAATTCTGTGCATGGATAATTGTCTTTTTTCCCTATTTCAAACATGGAAAAAATCATTATAAAACAGCTAGTAGTATTTTAACATTCACCTTGTCTGAATGGAAATTGTCTAAACATTTCTACATGTTTTCCTTCACAGTCTTTATGAATGCAGCAATACCAATTGCAGCTGTGCTTATAGTAAGTATAGACTTCTCTAAGTAATGTTAATTGCAAACACATTTTCAAGTGTCGATGTTGAGATGAGGAAGAAGGAAAAGATGCAAACCTGACACATTTGCATTTCCACTGGGAGAGAATGGAAGATGTTCACTTTACATCTGTGTCCAGAGGCAACAAGGAGTATGCAGCACTCTTCCAAACTGTTAAGAGGGTATAAATAGTGGTTCTTAAATAAGAGAGAGTAAACAGAATGCTTGTGGAATTTGAAGTCTTTGTGCTTTTTCCTTCTTTATGACTAAATACTGATGATAATGTCTATATCTTTGTAGACATTTGTGGTCCATGCTCATCTGACAAGAAAGGCTGACTTCTCTCCATCTGTGGCATTTGCCTCCCTCTCCCTGTTTCACATTCTCGTGTCTCCACTGTTCCTGCTCTCCAGTGTGGTTAGATCGACTGTCAAAGCATTAGTAAGGTGAGAACCATAAAATGAATACCTTTGCTTCCACTTCTTGGACTACAGCTCATTTTGCAATTGTAATTTTAGAAATAACACTGTGATTATTTATCAGTGATCACTCTAAGTTGCTTCCTTACCTTGTGCCTTGCATAATGCCCTCGGCTGTAGCGTGCAGGCCAAGTTCTTCACTGGTACAATTGTCACAAACAATGTTTTGTGGTCTGCCATTACTAATTTATTGTGTAAAATGGGCTGAGCTGTGTTGATACCACATGTGACATACATGTGGTCACAAGAAAGGAGATGAAAACTTACTGAGAGTGTGGTTCTGTCAGCCACCCAATTGATTTCTCCTACATGAAGCATGTAGAAGATGATCACAGGAAAGCACGTGTTTCAGTGTGTGTCATTTAGGCTTTGCTCTCCCAACCACCTCTGCATGTTGACCTGTTATTAGAGAGTTGCACTTAAAACAAGCAAACAAAACCAAAGCATAACACTGTGGACATAAAAGCGGCAATATTAGGTGTGGGAGTAAGCAAATTACAGAACATCTACTCTAGAGGGGATGAATTTTAACTCTCTTATGAACGCATTAGCTTTAGCATTCAACACCTGAAATAATAACCAGTACTTGAAGCTTTTTCTCAGTAAAACGTGTTTACTAGTTTTCCATTGATTATCAGCAGCTTGGTGTTTGGAACAACAACAAAAGTCCCAACTCCTGATACTTACGTATTCAGTGAAGGACACTTTGGGCCTCTTACTCTGTTACACTCCTTTGTGATCTCAAATATAGCTGTCTAAAATCTTGCCTGAAGTATTGGACAGATACTGGATACCAGCTCTAGCTTAATTGTCTTTGTGCCGCTTTGGAGATGGAAAGGAGACTACAGGAGGAACATGAGATTGCCCTCACTGTTTAAAAATTCCCTGACTGTGCAAAGTCACAGCTGTCTTCACTCTCTGAACAAGTGTGAAATCTGAGACCATCAGCATCTGGCCTGAAATGTTTTGCAGGCACAGTGGTAGCCCCTTGAGCTGTGGCAAATTGTCATGCTAGGAGTGCAGCCAGCTAAGTATCTAGGGACTCATGCTGGTAATGGTCATTTATTTGGGTTTGTGGATGGATATTTTTTTTTTTGTCATTGAGTTCTGTGCCTGGTAATGCCACAAATCAGTGCTAAAATGATTAGTGTCAGCAAGTAGCAACCGCTAGCCAAGTTCATGAGTGATTCTTTAGTTATCTTTTTCCTGGCAGGCTATTGCCCTGCTGTTTACAGTGCAGGCAGGAGTCCCCAGTTAAAACTGTGCAGCAGAGTAGACAGGAAGCCTGTTTTCCTGGCTGTCTTTGTCTTAGTGGTTCACTTAGTGCCACAGAGTGCATTGCTCACTAGTGCTACTGGTGCTGCTCTGGATGTGACTTCTGCATTCCCCAACAATCAGTGCAGTTCATTGGAAGCAAATGCCAGATATTTTCAGCCCATACAAACACATGCTTACTTAAATACCTTGGTAAAACAGATGCTAGAGAGCTGTGTCTGTACTAATTGAGCACAAGTAATGTCTACTTGCTGTAGCTGTGTCTTGCTGTTACACCTTGCTGCCAATAAGTAGCTGATCAATAAGATTTGATAAGGGTAATTAGCTTCACGAAGCTATTACTTAGCTTTCATTAGGCTCAGATATTCTAATTGTGTTTAGCAAGTGTACAAAACAGCTTGTCCTGCAGTGGCGGAAAGGAGTTGGCTGAGTGATGCAGAAAATGATCCAGAAGTGGAACAAGCCTGTGGAATGATATTAAGAAATGTGTTACTGGCTTTGAATCTTGGGCATTTCGCAGTCACTGCTTTGTTAATATTGGCTAGAATCTCTAATGCCAGATGCTCTTAAAGACAGGAATCTCCACAAATGAACTCGCAGATGTGTCATGTGACAAAAAGACAGTGGCCTAATTGCAAAGCATCATCGTGGATCGTGGTTGACACCTGGGAGAATGGTGTGATTCACAGCAGTGGCAGAAGAGATTTAAAGCTCATGTTCCACATAAGGATACTGCAAAATTTCCAACTCAGGGGGCCGAGGTGTTTGCTCCTGGGTGAGAGAGAAAAACGCCGTAAAGTCTTTAAATTTTAAACAGCCAATTCATTTATTTCTTACATGTGAAGTCTTCAAGGACCAAGGAAAACGGTGTAGAGTTTTCTATCAGAAAAGGTCAAGTAGTGAGAGTGGCGTTATGTATCTTACTGAGCTTAATATGAAACTGCTTTTTTAGTCAGCTGTGCAAATAACTGTGTTTTAATCAATATCTTGAGTGTGGAGCTTAAAAATAAGATTCCCAGTGGAGATATTGGAGTTCTGGTGAAATTACTGTGTCAGCTGGAGCTCTGCAGAGAGCACAATTTCTTTGTTTTTATTCTTCATGAGTGTACAGTGGTGAGACACTCTGAAGTAGGAGTTGGTGCCTCTAAGATTTGCTCACAGCTGTTTGTCACTGTATGTCCTCAGTGATTGTCTTAGAAGCAGTAATACCAGATTTAAGAAAAATGTTAGGCAGGTTGCTTGTAGAGAAAAGTCTTGGTGTTTAGAGCACAGCAAACTTGATATAAAACCGATGAGCAGGGAGCACCAACAAAACTGTCAAATAGCTTAATAAGGACATGGTCTTGTTTGGGTTCATGATGCAAGGATATGTTTTCTGTCTTTTCTTCCTCCCTTCCTTGTCGTGAAGAGGATAAGCAGAGGTCTTTTGTATCTGCTCTTTTCAATTTCAGAGCAATTACTCAGATGTTAATGTATGCCTGTAAAGAGTTCGCCTGCTGCTGAGTCCCAGTTCCATGTAGGTGGTGGCTAGACCATCGTTTTGGTCCATTTAAGAACATTTAAAGTGTTCTGTTTAACATCTTGTTCACTGAAAAAAGGGGCCTGGGCCATTCCTAGGCCTGTGTAAATATCTAGAGACAGGCTTATCACCTCTTCCTTTGAAGTAATAGGCCTTTACATTTAAGAAACTGTGGTCTAGCATCAGGCCTGAATTACTTATTATTCTTTTATTATTCCTTTTGTCCCATCCCAATTAGTTCCTCTTCCTCTCTTAAATCTCTTAGGTTGTAATACCTGTTGTACCCAAATCCACCCACTGTATCTCTCAGTACTCAGCTGCAGTTATCCAAGTGAGCAGGTTAATAGAAAACCTGTAGCACAACTTCTTCACTGAGCACTTCGCAGCTGGGCACAATCCCTGCTTGCAGGACACATGCCGACTGTACAGGCAGCCAGACTTAGGTGATCTCCTAAAGCCTTTGTCCATGCACTGTTTTGGCACCATCAGAGTATCCTATGAGGCTCCTAGAAGAAACTTTCTTCCTTATGAAGAAAGAATCCCCAGTAGAGGAATGCAAAATAAATGCTGATTTTATATATATATATGTATTAGATTTGCATACCAACAGGTCAGCACATCTCACTGTACGATAGTATAATTAGTCTAAGGGAAAGTATTAAAATCAGTTATTTCAGTTGTTCTCTGTAGATGTATTTTAAGAGTTTAGGGCCTTCTTGTACCTTACAAATTTGGATACTGATTGTCAACTTATTTCCAGCCCCTTTACCATTAAGTTCAGAGTTCAATCTGTGTAGGTTTAGAAATTCAATTTTCTTGTTTTATAAGAAGGTTAGACATAAATGTTACAGAGTCAGGCAAAGAGATCAAAATGATGTCATGATCTGTTAAATGCCATAATAAAGGCACACTGTCTCTTAAAAATTAAATGTTAAACTGCTTGGGAAAAGTTGATGTGTTACTCTTTATCTCACCTACTGAACGCTCTTCTTTTTCACGTTACCTCACGCTATGCAGATTTCATGATTCTTAGTGCTTGTTTGTAAGAGCTGTCTGTGCACTGCTACAGTAATACAGCTAACAAATCCTACATCAGTACATGGCTTCAAAACCAGCTACTGTTGGGGCTAGTCTCCATCACAACAAGTACCTGAAAAAATCTTGTGTAACCTCTCTGATGGCATCAGAAATTGAAAGGCCCGAGAAGCCTTTGCAGAAACCACTAGAAAGTCACAGCTCTTACAAAACAATCAAGCACATTTTCTCAGCTTTGGTGCAGTAATGTCTCACTGAATGTTTTCGTAGGCCTGTAACAAGATGAAAACAAACCACACAACAGACAGTGATTGAAGTACAAGAAGGGATGCTCGTTGCAGTGGACAAAAGTGTCAGAACAGAAGTGTTGAACCAGAGTTCAAGCTGTAATTCTGTTTTTCCTTTCAGTGTGCAGAAGCTGAGTGAATTCCTGTCAAGTGATGAGATTGAAGAACATGATAAATGTCCAGAGCTAAGAAGTGCAGATGCTCAGAGCAAATATCAGGCAGTGGTGAGTAATAATGTTTAATTGCAGGTGAAATGACTAGAGTCACTTTTACCCAGAGTAACTTTTTTGCTTTTCTATCTCCTACAGGTTATTACTGCAATTATAAAAACTTGTTTCAGCACCCTCTAAAGTATAGGTGGCAACACACTTGCTGGTGCTTAGGATGCTTTGCTGGTGCTGCCACCAATTACTGTTATTTCTGCCTTTCTGTTTTTTCACAGCCACTCAAAGTGGTGAACCGCAAGAGGCCTGCCAGGGAGGAGTGGAACAATTACACCTCTCACACGAGAAGACCAATTAACATCACAGAACCGGATGATTTTTGTGTAAAGGTGATACGAAGGTCACTGTAATAACACTGTTACTATAGCACATGAACAATCGCTTTTGAATTCCAGTGAGAGCTTCAAATTCAAGATCCAGTAATTGATCTGAAGCTGTCAGATGCTTGTACTCGTACCAAAGATCACCCTCCACCTTTCTTTTTTATTTTGATTTTAACCATTGCCTACTGACCTTTACATTGTGATTGTGTACATCCTTCTGAATTTCACTCAGCAAATTTCTGTTTGTGGTATTTAATGTCCTCTTTTCATTACAAGAATTTCTCACTTCTTTGAAGGCAAATTAAAATTGCTCATACCGGTTGGAAACTGATGCTCTTGATCAGCTATAGAATTGACCAGAATTAAGAAAAATCCTGATAGTTGTTACAGTGTTGATACTGTTTATTTAAGAAGTTGGCTATTACATTTGCATTTCTGTCACAAGACAATGAGTAATTTTGGTTTAGTGGGACCAAGTATAATAATTGTTCAGTGCTTTCAGGGTTTTCTGAAGGCTGTTGACATCCTGCTTTAGTGCAGAAGCATGGGGGGTGGGGAGAGAGGATAATTAGATCAGATCAGCCTGGACTGATGACAAAGGAGTGGGACAGAGCAGTAGGCTCTGTGAGGAGCAATTTTAAGATCTTGTATGGAAGGTGAGGATCCATAATCTTTGGCTCCATCTGCTGTCATTGTTGTCACAGGCTGCAGTGGGGTCAAGGAACTTCTGCAGCAAGTGCTTTCTGCAGCTTGTGCTCTAGAAAGGGCATTTTTTTGAGAGAGGACTCTCTGCCTGTTTTTGTTAATCTAGAGGGAGGAGCACTGTATTTTCTTTTGCTCATTTTTCAGGTTGTTTCCAGAGATGATACAGCCATCAAGGCTTTCTCTCCAGTGGAAATAAAATTTGAGGGTAGGGTAGAAGTGTCCCATTTCACTCTTTTCCTGAATCGAAATTACATTGCTGGAAGGCTCAGAGAGCTTCAGTGCTTCTGAAAAGTTAGAGAAGAGAATCCTGTAGAAGTACAGAGCTGTAAAATTGTCTCCTCTTTCCTGTTTTTCACAGTATCAGGTGGAAATCTCCAGCTAGAGTCCTGAACAGATTTGTTTCTTTTTATCTTTTTAAATGAAAATGTTGGTTATATCTAACAAAGCCTAGATTGTCTGAGAATCGTATCAGAAATATAAAGGAAACAACATCAGAAATGTAAAGGCAGCAACATCTAATTTCTGAGCACAGTTCTGCAGGTCTCCTCAGAATTTGGAATGCATAATTGCAGAATATGCTGCAGTGTGTCTAGGCTGACATTCAGTGCTCTGCAGAGAGCAAACCATGACCCTCTATGAAGCTTAGTCATGTTGGAATCATTTCACTTATTTTGTGTGCTCATCTTGCAAATAACAAAACAAACCCTAATAAGAAACTTTGTTATTCCCCTGGGAATTTTCCACAATTATCTTATTATTGTGCTTGCTTGAATTCAGAGATTGTAGCACAAGAGAATGCAAGCCTTTAGAAAATCAGTCACTTGAAAATGTTTCAAATGTTTCCTGTGTTGAGAAAAAGCTAACTCTGTTCTGATACTCAGTGTGTTGAAACCAATGGACGTGTCTCTTCATTGAAAAAAGAAGTCAGTCCTAAAGCTGGTTTTCTCTTTCTTATTTTGCTCTGTCTTGGTATAGATTACAAATGGGTTCTTCACTTGGACACCTGAAGGTCCTCCAGCATTGTCGAACATCGATATCCGAATCCCTCAAGGTACAAAATGACATCAAGTATACAGAGTAAGATGGTGTTCCATGAGCACTTGGAAAATCTGAAGCTTTATATGCTGCCTTCTCTTGCAGGTCAGCTAACGATGATTGTAGGACAAGTTGGCTGTGGTAAGTCATCTCTCTTGTTGGCCATACTTGGTGAGATGCAGAAGATCTCTGGCAACGTATCCTGGAGCAGGTAGTGCTATTTAAAAAATTGAACCTGAGTTGAATAGTAATGCACAAAAAGACCGACATCTGTCCCAGGAATCTGTGGAGTCAAGGATTTTGTAGGTGTACAGTCCAGAGGAAAAACCTTGCCCTAATAGTAGGTGAGCACTTCAGAGAGAGCCCCTAGCTAGGATGAATCGTCATAGAATCATCATTATAGAATGGTTTGGGTCGGAAGGGATCTTTAAGATCATCTGCTTCCAACCCACTGCTGTCGACAGGGATACCTCTGTCTAGATCAAGTTGCTCAAAGCCCTGTCCAGCCTGGCCATCTCTATCCACCATGAAATAGGTGGACATTCTGCACTCCAGCAGTGTTAGCAACATCATACTTTTTAATTAGAAGTGATCAGCTGAAATGTGCTGCTACAGAATGGCATTTCTGCTTTGAGGCCCTGAGCCTGGGACCTTGAATAGCGCTGTGAAGAGATAACAGCTTACCAGATGTCTTGGGCTGTGCTTTTAGGTGTGTGCTCCAGTGTAGCACAGGTTCAGTGCATGAGAAACTCAGAATGTTTTTATAAGTGGCAGTGATCTCAGGATAGTCCCCAGTTACATCCTGCTTATGCATTGCTTGATCTGACGAGAGGAAGATAGTCATGGCCTTCATTCCCAGCACAGCAGCTCTGCTCCAAAGCCAGATACAGTCTGTCCTGGGCTATACTTCTGACTTTAGCCTTGACCGTGAAAGGAGGAAACAATGCTTCAGTCCAATGGCTGTGCTGCCAGAGCTTGGTCTTAACCCTTGCACTCAATGACAGATTGCATCATGTATTGCAACCCCTAAGTATATTTTTTGATAATTGGTGCCATCTCTAGTTCATAATCTGACCAATGTGTGTGAACACTTTTGGCTTGTTTATATGAGGCTGTTTACTAGATTTGCTAGTTACACAGACTACGCTTTGCCTTTAGGGATGCAATTATTTGTAGGTAAATGTTGACAAACTGCTGAGAGATCTGCAGTTTATAGCTAACCTGCTGTTACTTGCAGGTAAAGCTTGATGAACTGCGGGAGAATCTAAAGAAACAATTTTATTTTCAGCTGAACAGGAACGATTCAGTTGGAACTGAGTTGCAATACAACCCTAAGTCACTCTGATTGACAGAAGGCTATTATTACTTAATGGTTTCTGTGCTGATTCTGTGAACTTGTTCTCACAAATTCCTGGAGTGTTTGTAAAGACATTATTTATATCTAGCCTTTGTGCTTATGCCAGTCACACTGCTCAGAACTACCAAATCCCTTGGTAGTACAAGGGGGGAAGGTTCCCTGTTTTATAGCTGTGGAAAATGAAACAGAGGAAGGGTGACCCTTTTGGCTTGTGAGGGTGTCAAGAACGGGAGCCGAAGTTGCAGAATATCCTTTAATGCAAATTTTGCTAAACAGAGAATCAGAGTATAGCTAGGAAAAGCCTTACTGAGTGAACTAATTACGTTTCAGCAAGGCTGCAATTTTTTGTGTATGAGATTACATGAGTAAGAAGAGTAATTTGATTGTCTGATACTAAACTAAAGCAGATGACATGATGGTTCTGACTAGACTGTGTTTTTAAATAGCACTTGTTATGAAGTACATACTTCTAAACAGCATAAAGGTCAGAATCTGTTTTCATACCTTTTATACGTGTCAAAGTATCACAAGGTAAAATTCAGTTGTTATCACATTAGCCTGGCCATCTGTCCAGCAAGCACAACAGGGCGTGCAGCTGAAAGAATCTTAGCACCGTAACTGCTGGCAACACTGGCACAGATTATTTTTTCAAGTCACCTTTCAGAGCTGCCGTCATGTGCAGAGGTAGAATCAGATTGATGGATGTAGTTGGTATAGGCTGTGCACCTGTGTGCTCCCTTAATTTGATAAGAAAACATTAATGCCTGAGCAGGTGTGTGCCATATCATCATAGATGCAAGGAGAGTGATCTTACCAAGTAATCACCGGGCTGTGTAGCCTTAGATGAAGCAACAGCGTGTCACCAAAATCATTAAGATCCTTGTTACAGTTCTTTCATTGGCATGAAACAAACACTTAGCTTCAGTCATTCATGTTACAGAACGGTCCTGCATTATTTCACTCCAAATTTCTGCCCCCTTCCTTTCCTCCAAGGTTGTAGCTATGGATGTGAAGGATATACCCTGCTGACATGTCACTCGGCACCCAGGAAATCTGGGTGCTATTCCTGGCCCTTCCCTTGGTCTAATGGATAACCTTGTATAAATCTTCTTCCCTCCTCTGAGATTCCACGCTCTGTTGATAAAACAGGATTAACAGTATATCAACTTTATTTGCTTCCTATAAAATGGTTTATTTCAAAACCTTCAAATGTAATAACCTGTTACTGGAATAGGAATCAGCTAATCAGATGTGAGCATTGGCTCATTTTGTATTTTATTTTGTTATTTGTATTGCATTGCATGCCAGGAATATCCAACTCATTACTGCCCATTTTCCAAAGCAGGCTGAGAACATGTGTGGCATGAATATATTATAGTGTGGTCAGAGATTATAAAAATAGAGAAGACATAATTACATTCTGAACAGATGGCAAATAGTATTGATTTGACTGGTTATTGAGTAAAAAATAGTGTACCCCATGCTGATTTCTTCTGGGTGGTATCTCACTTTAAGAAGCACCATTCCAATTCCAGGGAGCAGTCTGCAGTGTCTTTTTGGAAAAAGTAACATCAGAAGATGGAGCTAAATGAGAAATAATGAGCACAGTGTTACATCATTTGTTCCTAAACAAGACATCTATACTCTCATGTGAGTCTTATAATGTGAGGGAGCTCATGGCTTCATTAAGGTTGTTTGCAGTGGATTTCTTCCTGCTGTACTCAACATGGAGCTGTCTCTTTGTTTTTGTCAAATGACAGCACAGATGTGATTTTGATGGCTAAAAAGTACATCGATTTTTATAAACATGTTTTTGTTGGAACTTTCAGAAATGCCCAGAAACTTAATTTCATTTTATGTAACTTCGTACAGTGCTAGCTGTCTCTCAGATTCTACAGTAGACTGAATTCAGATACGGTCATTTTTTACTCCGTATTCATTTTTCTAAATGTTTTTCAAGCCAGCCTCTTAAACTGCAGGTATAGTTCTCCTTCCTGCACACTTACAATCAAGTAACGTTAGCCTGAAGTTTCCTTTAAAGCATGAAGAGCTCTGTTCTTCCTTGATTTTGTTCCTGTCGTCAAACACAGATTTTTCATATTTTTTTCAGCGGAAGTGATTTTGCCTTCAGTAGTAAATGTGGTTGATCATTCAGTCAGACAGCCCTGCCCTTTCCGTGAGCATCTTTGCACATGCTCAGAAATCACAAAACACAAAGCAGTTCATCCCTCAGACCTGCCCACGGTTGTTTCTGCAGAGGCATCCCTGAGGATAGCGCAGCTGCAGAGTGCAGCACAGTGCAAGTCATCTGCAGGTGGGATTTTGTTTTCATGCTGACCTCCAAAGGTGCATTTCCTGTCATGGAAAAATACAACATCACAAATTATCTGTTTGTTTTCCCTAAAAATGTAGTCTACTTGATGGATCTCTGTTCTCATCACACTACAGCTTCTCAGCTCTGGTGGCACCTCCAGGAAAGAATCAAGGTGAACTCACTTGTTGAGTCAAATTAAATGTTTGTAAGGAAAGAAAAGGTGCCAATTTTTTGGACTGCTGAAATCAAGTCAGCTTCTGCAGAAGGAACAGATGTTGCACTGCAGCTCTGTGATAAATACTGTTTGCAGTGTGTGCACTAAATGGAATTTAATAGCTTTCCTTTCTGGGGCAGATTGCTTCTGCTTACTTAAGTAAACAATTTTGCTTTCTGTTTGTGATGCAGCTGCACTTCTGACAGCGAGATGGGGGAAGATATCAGGTATGGTCTCACATGCGCGTGTTGCTCTTCTGACTGAGTTCATCACAGTAGGAGGAACCAAAGATTCCTAAAATCCCACTTCAGATTTTCTGAGTCGGGATTCTAAAACTCATTGAAACTTTCATTGCTTTACAATGCAGTTTTTCAAACCACCAATATGACTCATGAAAATAGGAGTTGGGTTTCCTTTATGAAGATGTTTCCATTTTCTGAAAATCATATCCTAACTTTTCTGCATGTTTTTGAAAATCTCACTCTTGGTAATCAGGTAATTTCCTAATGCTGCACTTGAGAATATAGTATCAAGTGTTGTTTTAAAGGTTTGATTTATTAAAGCAAATTCTCCTCTTTACCCTTTTCTTCATTGTTTGCATCCTGTCCTGAGTTCATTTTCACACTAGCATTCCTCAGACACACACAAAACGGGAAGTGTGAGAAGCTGCAGATCAGTCCATCTGTTGGCAAGGGATACTTGGGTGGAAATTATTTCTACCTGATTGATACAGCTCAGCTTATATTTTGGGAATGCTTAGCAACTTATTAGAGAGCAAATTCTTTTGATGTTTTTCTGTCATTTTCACATGGTGCACCAACCTAAATCTCATGGCTAAAGGGTACTTGGAAATCTTGTAGCTCTTTCTGCATAAGAGAAACAATTTTTGGGATGAATAAAAGTGAAACCATTTGAACCCATTAGAGTACAAAAGAAATATGATCAGAATTAGACATTCACAGGTTTGAAACTGTTGAAGAGGTACAACCAAGTAAGGTAACACACAGAGCTGTGTAAGTAAGTACACTAAAACTGTATGTATTGTGTAAGTACATTAAAAAAGCCATGAAAGGTTATGTGAAGCAATTGCCTACTTTATCATAGATTCTGCGAGTCCCTGCCGTGTTGGCTATAAGCTGTAGTGTATTGCTAATGTGTAGTGGCTTTGTTGCACTGGCATCTCATAGAATGCTTCTGGTGCTCTCAGAACAGAGGTGGGTTGTGGTTTTTTTGAGCTAAAATTGTGTGAGATCTTGAGCATTTGCTCACAGGTGTTGAAATACTTTGTGCAGTGTTGTTTAACACTTGACAAAACTGGAGCTTTAACCATACCAGCTTTAGGTCTGTATGACTCTAGCATAGTTAAGAGAGTAGTTAAATTGTTGTGTTTTTAGTTACAACGTAGAGATAGCAGCCTAAGGCATTTTTGGATTGTCTAGAATTATTGAATTGAAAATAATAATAACAATCTGTATCTGTTTCCTGCAGCCCAGAGAAAGAATCTCCTGTTGAAATGGAATTCAGGTACAGCACTTTAAAAACTTAATGGTAATAGTCTTCAGAAATGATTGCTTTTAATGAACTGTTCTTCTTTAGAAGCCAAACATGTCTGTATGCAACCACCACACTACTAGCAGTGACCTCACCGTTCAGTAATGGCAAAAGCATTTGTTCCTTAATAATCAGGGCGTTCAGCATGAATATGTTCCATATCCTAGCATCAGGCTGAAAATAATGGGCGCATATTTTTTTCTTGATGTAGATGCAACAATAATATAGGAACAGGGCACGTTTTGCTCGTGTCTGGAGAATGCTCAGTTTTGAGTTAATGCTAGAAATTCCTGAACTGTGCAAAATAACCGTGATAAAATTGTAGTCATCAATCCAATGCACACAAAAAAATCTTCCACTGTGCAATATTTCCTCTTGCATTATAATTCAATTTAACTTCCATTATAACTGCATTTTTGTTTCCTTTAAAAATCACCATCATTTTAATATTATATTAAATAATAATTTAAAAATTTAAAATTTTTTAATTTTAATTTAAAAAAAAATTAATATACTTGTTGATGCTTGCTAGAGCACTGAGGTTCTTGCATGAATGTCCAATAACTAATCTTATTTTCAGTTCTGAGCCTACTGGACTTAGCAAGATGATGTGTGAGGGTAGATAGATAAGTAGCTTCAGACAGTCCTGACACTGTTGTCTCTCTGTTACTAAATTAACGAAGAGAGTTGATCTCATGAAAAAAGTCCTCTCCAGGGTGACCAGGGAGGGTTTCCCTGATTATTCTAAGGTTGGGTTTTGTTGTTTGCATCCTTGTGATCGTTAAGAGGCTATGCTCAGTATATCATGTGTTATCAGAGGAGAAATATTACACTCCACTGATGAAAATATGATTGTTTATGCAGTCCTGTGAGGTAGGAGGCAATTAATTCCACCTACAAAAATAAATTCCTTCTAAGTTTTTGTCTGCTAAGCCATTTGTTGGCCGGCCATAAGTCTTCCAAGCATGAAATATTAGGTAGAATCAAGGCAGCTTTTCAGAGGAAAAACCTTGCATGCTCCATTTCAGAATATTTTGTTCTCTGAATTCGTGCCTCTGTTTATCTCACAGTTTCAGTAAGTTCTTTTTATTGTGTGCTCACTGTGAGAAGCACTGAAGACACGCTGTACATTCCTTGTACAATCAAACTCCCTTCTCATGTAAAAAGCATGATGTCTTTTCTGCCTTAATGTGTCATCCCAGCATCAGTTTGCACTTCAGATTATATTAGGCAGATTTACTAAATTCCTAAATTGTAATGAATTTTGCCCAGTTCCGTGCTTGTTCCCCAGTTCATGCAGTGCAATCAGTAGCCTAACAGCAGAATCTTAGCCCGAATATGAGTGGTGTATGCAGACATTGTGATGGCTCTCAGCATGGAGTGAGTGTGACTGAGTGTAGCTCTGAAAGAAAGAGAACTGCCTAGAAAACTTCTTAGACCTTTTTCCTCAAAACTTCAACATTCATTTTTCAAAGATAAAATAGAAATATCTTTTTGATTGTTTTGAGAGTTAATAGCAGGAAAGACACAAAACACAATTTGAAGCAATAAAAAGAGGGGAAGGGAATAGACATTCATCTTGGAACGCTCAGAGCAATTTTGTCTCAATCACGGAGTTGAGCACTGCATACTAATTGAAAAAATGCTTTCCCTCCTGAGTCACAAATTAGTGCTTTCTGAATTAGATTTTGAGGGTTTGGGCTGAGCTGCATAGGGGTTTGTGTGTATGTGTGTGTGTGTTCATCTGTGTTTCATTTTCCAGTAAGAGAATTCACAGAACAAAATTAAATTTTAATGAGCAATCAGATTTTTGAACTGGGAAGCATGCTACCAAGGTAGCACAACTGTGTTCTTCCAGATCATCAGTGAAAATTGGATCCTGTAATGACGCCTAAGCAAGCTTGGGGAAAGGCTAAAAAATGAGCAGGGCAAGTGACATTACCAGCTGATAGGAATTACCACAAAATTATAAAGCAGTTTTTTTTTCCTCCACCTTGTGGTTCAAATTGCATTCAGGTCTAAGTGGAACGAGGCTGTCTAGCAGACAAAGGCTGTGCGGGGTGAGAGGTCAGAGCTTTCTGTTGGATTAGCTGATATCGCTGGGAGGAAAACAAATACACTTTCAGGCATATGATCCTTCCTCTGGCCCTTTTCTGGAGAAACAATGATGTGCCAATGAGTTTGTCTGTTTTTCCAGCAGTATCAGGTGTTCTAATAAAGCATCGTGCCTTTCTCCCAGCTCTGCCATCTGAGCCCTCAGAGCGCAGATAGCCACAGAAACACTGTTAGCAGGCAGATACATTTTAAGTCGTAGTAATAATAACACAGATTAAAGAAAATCTGCATCAAGAGATCTCGTTTGCCATCCTCTGAACAGCGTTCCTTTTTGTGGCATGATGGGGGCAATTCCACAAGCAGAGATTTAGCGGCTTGTTTTTGTCTGTGTCCTTGTTTTTGTCTTCACAGAGACAAATAAATAGAAAAATGTGAACCATGGAATCCTTATGACTCAATTTCTCTTTTGATAGCGAGGAAAATAAATGTGTTCGGGGGAGAATTGCCTTTGCTTAAGTGTGGAGTTGTTATATTTTTTTAATACATTTTTTTAATACATTAGAAACATCGTCTTGGAACACCTCTCCTGAAATGTGCTGCCTAACTGGTGTCATCTGCTATGCATTTTTAATTAATCTCTCCAGACAGAGCTGGGATTCTGCCTTTTGTAATTTTTATCCTGTCACCTGCACTGCTCAGGCTGAAGGAGTTAGCTTCTGCAAAACATTCTCACAGCAGAAAATGAGGGAGCAAACTGACAGCTCTCAAGTTAGGTGATCAGTTGCAGTGTTCTGTTGGAAATCGTCCTAAAGAGCAAAAAGGAAAGGCAGCATTTCTTGAGATTTGTTACTGGTCTCTACACAAAAATAAAAAAGGTTTCCAATAATCCCTACTGCACTGGTAAGCTGGAAACTCCTGTTTTGTTTTTCCAGGAAAAGAGGATCAGTAGCATATGCATCACAGAAGCCTTGGCTGCTCAACGCCACAGTGGAAGAGAATATCACATTTGAAAGCTCTTTCAACAAACAGAGGTAATAGGGTTCAGCCCTGTTGTGTGCTTTCTTCTTTTAGCTAAACTGTGGTGCTGCATACTTCTACACCTTGTACACTGACACACTGGCTCCATCCCACTCCGGTAACAAACAGTTCACCTGTCTGAACATGACAGAAGGCACTGAGTCTTGGACAGCCAGCTTGGACCATGATTTTCCTGAAGGACACGAGACAGAGTTTGGTCTCACTTGGCCTGGAGTGTAGAACTACTTTGGTTTCCAAGGGCCGCATTTGTGCAGCATGCAGTACTTTCTCCTTATCCCTAATTGGCAAGTTTAATTGCCTTGGTCAGTGGTAGGTTGTGAGCAAGGGTAATGTCTGTTAAGATTTCTGTATTTGGTATACTGTGAAGGATTAATGGGCTGCCTTTTTATTCTGTGTAAATGACCACAAAGCATTCTAAGAGACTTGGAAGTTACTGTGGGTGTTCCATGATGTTCCCCCTTCTCCCCACCCTAAAATAAGTAGATAGCCGCTCATTCACATCCTGCATGCGTTTTCTTTGTTTGTTTGTTTTTACCATCCTTGGGTATTAAAACAAGAAACAAAGCTTCTGGTTAGAAATGCATCTAAATGCCAAACAGTAATGATATAGTATAGAAGAAGCTATTCTTCTTTTGCCTGGTTTTAGCTATTCAGTATTTGTATTTGGGAAGATTCTTTTTCTTAGCTGAAATGGTATTTGCTTGCCTGCAGTTGAAAGAGATCCCATTAGAACAATTAGTGGCTAACAAATACATTTTCCACGGTGTGATTTTTCCAGCTGGTTAACTTTGTTCCTCTTCAGGTAGGAAATGTGCTTCTGTAGCAGTATCTGTGTGGATTTTGCATTACCTTTTTTGTTCCCACAGGTACAAAGCAGTAATTGATGCTTGTTCCCTCCAGCCTGATATTGACATTCTCCCTCACGGAGACCAAACCCAGATTGGAGAGAGGGTCAGTAAACAGCTACAGGCTTCTATTTTTGTTTTAGATATGTAGAGGTTTTTTATTATTTTCTTATGTTCTTAAAATCTTACCAGCTATTTGACAAGAAAGGTCATCTTTTGGTAAGTGTACATTTGAGTCATTAGTCTGAAAGCTGGTTGCTTGGTAAACAAAGAGACACTGTCATTTATGTGAGGTGCCATGATTTAAATGTGCTGCTATCAAAGTGTTTTACTAATTCTGCTGACAGCACATATTTTGCTTTATTTGGGGGTAATCTAAAAATAAGTGCCAATTCCATCAACAGTACACCCAGACACATAGTGACACTTGCACTCACACAGCAACAACAAAGACACGTTTCCATGCCTAATTGCCATACTGACTGCCATGTTAATTTGCAGAGCGTTAGTTCATTGTGTAGCTAAGTGAATGTAGAACAGAAAGAGAAAAGTAGAGGGATGGGATGAAGTGGCAGGGCGGAGGAGCAGACCTTCTGGTAGCAGAGCTGGCTTGTGAGAGCTTATGGTGTTGGTAAAACTGCAGCTGGATTGCAGCAGCTACTGATTGCAGTTGTGATACAGAGCCTGATGGAACTAACATGGTGTGGTGACGTACAGGTGTAAAATGCAGATAGGATGTAGCAGACTTCAGATGCTGGTTTAGACTCCCTGCAGAACATCCACGTGCTGCCTGCACCATTGTGCTGCCATCAGCCATTACACATTTCTCACTCCTGATCCATATAGAACTCAGATGGCCTTCTCTGGCTTCTCCAACAGTCAGTGTACTGTGTTCCCAGCTCCCCTGCAGGCCTACAGTTATCAAATATCTCTGAATTTTTGTTCAGATAATCAAATCAAAATATAAATATTCAGCTGATGTTCTTCTAATTGATGTTATTTTTCCTGCTTATCTCCAGGGTATTAATTTGTCTGGAGGGCAGCGCCAGCGTATCAGTGTGGCAAGGGCACTGTACCAGCAGACAAATGTTGTGTTCCTGGTGAGTAGATGCCATTATGTTTATGCTGCAATCAGAAGCCCAAGATGTAAACATTTACAGTGTTTCATGGGAGGCACACAGAACATTGTGCTTCACTAAGCTAAGCTAAACGTGAGCTGTTTATTTTATATCTGTTGTCAGCTAGCCTGCAGGTATGGAGTGTTTTGTAAATGCTGTGGACAGGCAGATACTAGGATACAAATTGAAAGGCTGTTGCTTACCCTCTCTCTGTTGAAGTTTATTTTGAGTCTTGTATTTATCCAGAAATCTGTACCCAGAAGTTTGGTGGTCTCAGCAATATTTATAACATTCCTAAGCTGTCTCAGGCATAAAACGAATGTTGTTGTGTCAAAGGTGTTTCCTTTCTGCAACAAACTAAGCTGTCTTCCTGCCCTGAACTGCTCTTTGTGTATCCTGCCCAAATTTCAGCAGATGTATTGTGGAAAAGAGTGGGAGCAGGCTCTAAAAGCCCAGTAGGTTAAGTGAAAAAAAAAAATTATAGATGATGATACAGATTAGCTTATTCCTAAATTAATTGCTTGTAATGGGTTGTTTTAATAAGATGAAGTTAGCATAGGCCATAAATCATCTGATGAGGATCATCAAACAGATCAGTACTTTTCCTTTTGTGATGCTTTGTTAAAAAAATTTCATTATAGGGATTTAAAAAATAATTTAAAAAGTCATAAGAGGGAGAGTATGGGAAATAAAACTGTTCTATTTGTCACTGTCTCTGGAGCAGTTTAGATAACATATGCCATCAGTACACACTGCTTCATTGTCTCGAGTCGTACAGAAATCACAGACTGCAATTACCAAGGCTGTGAAGTGCATCTTTTAAGAAGTGCAGTTTCATGAAGGCCTCGGGAAATCTGGCATTTGCACAGCTGATGTTACTGTATGTCTGAGTACTCACTGCAAAGACAACAACAGACTGCCTGCAGCTCTGATGGGAACTTTCAGAAGACTTCTCCTTTGAACAATTTTGATCTTCTGATGACCTCTTTTGATTGTCTGTATTGATCTAACTGCTTTTACCAGTAATAACATGCACCAGTTTCCTTAAAACAACTCACAAGCTGGCCTTTTCTTCCTCATGACAGGATGATCCATTTTCTGCGCTGGATATTCACCTGAGTGACCATCTCATGCAAGAAGGAATCCTGAAAATGCTACGAGAAGACAAGCGTACAGTTGTGCTGGTGACCCACAAACTGCAGTACTTGCCCCATGCTGACTGGGTAAGAAAACTCATTTTTTATATATATATATATATATGTGTATATGTATATATATATATATATTTTAGGAGGCAAGGAAGTGGCACAAATATGTCTTCTACAAAGAAGACTCTCACTTCGTCTTTCTACCAAGTGGTAGTTTAGTGAGAAGAGTCACAATTAAGGTCTTGCAGAAGTTAGACAGTGAGTCTGGAGTGTGTGATTTTGGAATTCCTGTTGTAGAACACCTTAACAGGTCTGATTTTCCCTGAGCTGATACTTGATGATCTCATGAAAATGGGCTGTGTCTAACACACAAGCATCTCAACCAATTTCTAACATGGTAAAATTTTGTTCTCAGAACAACAAAACGTTGGAGTGACATATTTGCCTCTGTCTGTGATGTTACCAGGAACTTGTTTGTGGTATCACAGAAAAAGGTGTTTTTTATGATGTTTTTGGTTGTTGAGACGTGTGGAAATGCAAGGAAAAATGGCATTTCCTTAGGTTTGATAGCAGTAGATAGCACATCAAAAACTCTTCTTCCCATTGTGTGATGACGGAATTTTAAGTAATAGGCATTATTCAGTTCTGTTTCTTTGCTGCATCTTGAAGTTTACAGGAAAAAAAATGAAAGCGTGCTTCCTGTAGCAGTTTGCAGTTACAAATGATAAAGGTAAAACAGACCATGTAGGATAAGGAGATTTATTTGGTTGGAATTCTTTTAGTTTCTTGGCTCACCATTGCACTTCTCCTGCAGTTACGTAGCCACAACACCTCGCCCAAGATTGATTACTGCAGTGCTGCCTCCCAGCAGGAATTCTCAGTCATTTGCAGCTCGCATGGACTATAGAAGCAGTTATTTTGTGTCTCAAGCAATAATCATATTTCAGCTACTTTCTGTGATTCATATTGGCCTGCTGTAAAGCTGCAGATGGCCATTAATCTTGTTCTGGTCATATGTTTAGTGGGAAGCATTTATCTTCTACTGTGTCTGCTGTGACCTTGGCCCTCGGCTGTACATCTTTAAGAGTTAATACTGTTCTCAGTGCAGTTCTGCTTTTGCTGCTGGTGTCTCTGAGTGCAGGAATTTTGTCTTCTTCCTCTCCATCTGAAGTCTGCCTTAGCTTTCTAATGTGCACAGCTATGTTCCTGTATCCAGTATCATCTTTCTCATTTTATTTTCCAAATGTCAGACTCGTTTCTAGGTGTCTCTGTTTTATGAGTTTATCAATGAGAAGGTTTTTATTACCTTCTAAGTAGGCTTCAGTAATGTTTCATGAAATAGACTTTCAAATACTCTGTAGGACAGGAAGGGTTTATATTGGTTAAGTTTATTAATAATTACTATTTGTTAATAGAGAATTGAGAATTTTTACCAAAGCAAAGGTCTCAATAAGCCTCAGCAAGTTTTATACAGTGCAGATAAAATATTTTATTTTGGTTTAGTTTAAGGAATTTTAAATAGAAATATCTGAAACGTGTGATGGCCTTCCTGTATGTGCATAGCAAAACCCTTGTAAGAATTTAGAGTCCCATCTATTTCAGGACTTTGTGAATAAATCAACCACAAAAAGACCCATTTGCTTTTTTTTATTATTACTTTTCCTCCGGTGTAAAAATTCTCACTAATAAATGAAATGCACTTCCTATTTATTTCCATCTAAATTTCTCAGTTTCTAGGGAGAAAATAAACACTGCATTAACCATCTTCTAATGATGTCATGTGAGTTTACAACCCACACGCCTCATTTTCCAATTCTCCTTGTCAGATACAAAGTTAAGGTAGTTGCATTATGTGTACAACGTGGTTTCGCTGATACAAACCCGGAAACCTCACTCTTCAGACTTTGTCTTGTAGACATAAGTTTTTTTTACACTGTGTCCACATGCTTTTAAAAGCTTTAGGGATTCAAAATCCTGAGCTTTTCCTTATCAGGCCCATGGTATCAAACAGACGGTGGAGCCAGTATGTTCATACCTAATTGCCTGAATGAGGGCAACACACGCTGCGCAGTGTGCTGCTAAAAGCCTTTTCCTTTTAGGAGGCAAGAGAACTCTAACATCTTATCTTGCTAATTACTTGTATTTAGACAGCAGTGCTTTCTACTGTCTGCTGAAGAGGACCCCATTCTTTTTTCCTACTTAACAGCAGCCTTCCTTTTGGAAAGTGTGAGGTGGAGGAAGCTCTGTATTTTTCAGCCTCTCAAGTAGAAGGGATGAAGTTGAGAGATGACTAGGCTGATTCTAAAAGGCAAATTTGTTCATAGAAATACTCTTTTGAAAAATTCTGACCAAAACCAGAGTACCCTTAAAATAAAGAGAGATGTATGTGACCTTCCAACTTCTGTTTCTGACTTCTTAGATAATAGCGATGAAAGATGGCTACATCCAGAGAGAAGGAACACTCAAGGACATACAGAAATCTGAGACTGAGCTTTTCGAACACTGGAAGACACTAATGAATCGACAGGACCAGGAGCTGGAGAAGGTTTTTGTTGGGTCCTGTCTAAGGAATACTGAATTGGGCCACGTAATGGGAACAGCATTGTTTAGGCGCAGTGCTGACAGCTGTTTGTGTAGGATGTACTTGAATTTACCAATTTCATTAGGTGACGTTTTTTCACATTTGCATGTAAGAGGTTCTCCAAATCACTTTTTCTCTTTAATACTACGGCACAAATGGACAAGATGTTAGTGTTATTTCTTATTAATTTAGAACTATGTGTCCAAGTTGAGAGCCCACGACAGAGAGCTGGGATTGGCAAACTGCAGTGAATGTCAGTTACATAATGGATGCCCTTGGTTTTATGCAGCAGTGGCACATCAGTCCTTTGTAACTGCATGATGGAAGATTCTCGCTTCCTTTGTTTTTCATTGATGTTCTGATTGAAAACAAATTTCCTCACAGTTATTCATGTTTTGATGAATTCTGTGGTTGAAAGCACACAAACCATTCCTTTTTAGGAGACTACAATTGAAACTAAAACTGTTCTGGAAAGAACAAATCTCCGGAGGACTATGTATTCCCGTGAAGCACTGTTGAAAGATGATGAAGAAGATGAAGGTAAAAGGGTACCCTTTATGCCCAGCACCACTACACTGCTGTTTTACAGTTTAATTATATTACAATGAATTAACAACTTTCAAACCAGCAGGAGAGTCCTTGGTGTTCAGGTAGGTCGTGGTTTCTAAGAGTGCTGTTTCCATTGAGTTTATCTCTGGATTAATGTTTTCAAACCATCAGAAGTCATAGCATCTGTCAAACTTCTGAGGGATTTTTAATATACTTAAAATAATTTGATAGCAAGAGATGAATTAATTTTGACTAATTCATGTTGGATGAGCTTCAAACCTGTCAACAGCTGAGCACACTTGTTTAAGGTATTACATAGGAAAAAAATCACTTCCTTTTTTAAATCAAGCCAGCACTTCTAAGTTGCTAAATGTGGCTGAAGACGTTGAACAACTAGTACTGTGCTTAGTGCATCTTCTCAGCACGTATTACTTATTATTATAACCTTAGCAAGGTAATACGTGCTTACCTGAGCGAATAATTTCGCCTGAAAGCCTTTTTGCTGTATGATAACTTGTATTTTGAAGTTGCCACTTGCCAGCTCCTGTGAAAGGTGCGTAAGGGGAAGTCAGTGTGACTGTACTCTTTTTTTCTATTTATTTTTTTGGACATTGCAGAAGAAGCAACAGAAAGTGATGATGAAGACAACCTGTCGTCTGTGCTACATCAGAGAGCAAAGATGCCTTGGAGAGCATGTGGGAAGTACCTCAGTGCAGCAGGGATACTCCTCCTGCCACTGCTGGTTCTGTCCCAGCTGCTGAAGCACACGGTGATGGTGGCCATTGACTACTGCCTGGCGCGCTGGACTTCAGATGCCATTTCTGAGAAGATGGAGGTTGAGCTGAAAAACTGCTCTCACTGTGAGGTATGAGATACCTTGCAGAGCCCCTCCTCAGATGTAAGCAGTGCTGAACACCCACACTCAGCCTCTGCTCAAGATTTGTCTGCAGTGTGCTATGTTCCTAGTAATGGAGCCACTCCAGAGCATTTTGGACATTAATGCATTTTTGGGCACACAACACAATAAAGCTAACAATTAAGTTGTGTGCATTGTTGTTCTCCTGTTGCCAGACTGATTACATTTTCATCATCTAGCTGATATCCCTACTCTTTGGTCTCTAAAGTGATTTTGATATTACTGTACTTCTTTGTTTTCCCCATACGATAGAATTCTCACTACAGTAGGGCATTCGGGTTCTGTAATATATGAGGAACCTTGATTTCTATGATCACTACCCTGTTTTCCTTGTTCTCCAGATAAACTTCACATGGAGCTGACCTCAGGGTTACCTAGCAGGGTTCTCTGTGTGTACAAAGTTGTAGCAGAGGGATTTTGTTAGAACTGAGATTGCTTTCTTCGTGGGAATTGAGTGCCTCTGAATAATCCCACACAGATGTTTGGGAGGTTCATGTCTGATTTCACTGGGATCATTATTTCTTCTCTAAAAGTCTTCTTCTCTAAAAGCTTTATTGATGATGGATTTTAATATGAAATTAATATTTAAAAATAATAGCCTATTCTATTCTATTCTATTCTATTCTATTCTATTCTATTCTATTCTATTCTATTCTATTCTATTCTATTCTATTCTATTCCATTCCATTCCATTCCATTCCATTCCATTCCATTCCATTCCAT